>NC_134484.1:131898242-132013242 GCF_040206685.1 Ascaphus truei | reverse complement strand
AAAAAGGGAAAGGATTTGTTTCTTCTAATACTTCATTATGGTCCGCTATTGACCTCTGGGCGCTATTCTGAGCGGGGGACCACATTTTTAGAAAATGGGGAAAGTCGGTCCCTATTAACACATCATGTGCCAGTTTGGGTACAATACCCACCTTGAAATCTAAAGAACCAAACTCTGTTTCAAAAAAAACATCAACAGTGGAATATTCATGATTATCCCCATGTATACAACAAATTGCCACTCTTTGTGAACTGTTTCCCTGTTTCTTCTTAATGGGCAAGAGGTATTCGGACACTAGTGTGACCATGCTCCCAGAGTCAAGAAGTGCCCGAACCCTCTTACCATTAACCTTTACAAATGCCCACAGATGGTTATTCAAGGGGTCCTCTGGGCTAGGGCCCATACATTGGGACAACAGCGAATAAGGTTCCACGCTGTTGCATTGCATGGGCTCATCATTTAGTGGGCAGATTTTTGCTGTGTGGCCCCTCTCATGACAATTTACACATTTAGGTACATAGTCTGTGTCCCACTTAGAGCCTTTTCCCGGCTCCCCATGTTGGCTATTGCCCTTAGTGTGCGAACCACTGTTGCTGGTGCTGCGTAAAGGTGGTCGCCGCTCTTCAGCGCCCCTTAACCCCGGTACCCTTTTACCGTCTCTGGAAGAGTCCTGGAACCTCGGGTAGTGGGGTTGCTCCACGACTGTGGGTTGCGGGTGCTCTTCTGCTGCATTGTACCTTTCTACGAGGGCCACAAGCTCATCCGCATTGTGGGGGTCACTCCGACTGACCCAACGGCGTAAGGCAGAGGGAAGTTTCCTCAAGAACTGGTCCATGACCAACCGTTCCACGATGTGGCTGGCTGAGTTGATCTCGGGTTGTAGCCACTTCCGGGCGAGGTGGATGAGGTCATACATCTGGCTTCGGGTGGCTTTATCCATCGTGAAGGACCATGCGTGAAACCTTTGGGCGCGAACAGCCGTGGTTACGCCGAGGCGGGCGAGGATCTCGAACTTCAATTTTGCATAGACGTTAGCTTCGGCTGGCTCTAGATCAAAGTAAGCCTTCTGGGGTTCGCCGCTTAGGAAGGGTGCGATTAGACCAGCCCACTCAGCTTCTGGCCATCCCTCTCTCTGTGCCGTGCGTTCAAACGTGAGAAGATAGGCTTCCACATCATCCGAGGGTCCCATCTTCTGAAGGTAGTGGCTTGCCCTGGTCATTTTTGGTACTGGGGCTGCCGCTGCCAGTGGAAGGTTACTGATAGTCCCCCTCAGGATCTCGAGTTCCTGCTGTAAGCCCTGAGCGAACCGCTGTTGCTCCTCTCTCAGCAAGCGGTTTGTCTCTTGCTGGTTTGCATTCGCGTTTTGCAGGGCTTCATTCGTCTGTTGCTGGTTTGCATTCGCCTGTTGCTGGTTTGCATTCGCCTGTTGCTGGTTGGCATTAATCTCTTGCTGGGCTATTAGCAGCTGTTGATGGGCTGCATTCGTCTGCTGCTGGTTTGCATTAGTTTCTTGCTGGGCTATTAACAGCTGTTGCTGGGTTTCATTCGCGTCTTTCTGGGCAGCGACATTGCGTACCAGCGCACCCACCACGTATTCCATCTTGTTTGCAGAGGATGAAAAAAACTTTTTTTTTTTTTTTTTTTCAAAGTTCTTTAACCCGCAGACCCCCTAGTGCTCTGCCCGCATTCTCCACCATATGTGACAAACGGCTTACTCCGGGGCTCCGTCGTTTGTCCGGGACTGTTTAGAACACGGTCTTTTAGGGTAGGTTAAATGATGAGGCGTCACGTACTGTTCCTTTAAACAGGCTATGCCTGGTTTATTCAGTCCCAGGCACTGAGACTGCCACAGTGCATACAACAGAAAACAGATCAAAACAATAGCTGCTCACCTGAGCGATAACTTAACTTAGATATCCCTGACTCAGGGTTGGAAGTGGCTTTTCCACTTCCAACATCAAAACACGGTACTTTTGCAGTCTTACACAAATGAACAGAAAGATTGAACCTGTTTGGGGAAGAGGCTTCTCCCCTCTGTAGTTCAGCAGCCTTCCAGCCTCCTGGCTCTTGTGGGGAGCCCAGAGCAAACAGGAAATCAGTCTTTCATACCTGATTCCTAATTAGCATGACAGGTGACAGAAATCAGGCAGCAGACAAACTCTGGTCTGGATCTCTCATCCCTCAGTTCCAGCGCTTGCCAAACTGTGGGATGGAGTGTATGTATTATAAGGCTGCACTCCCAGGCCAAACAGGATAGAAACTGTCTAGTATCCTGGGAGCCCTATATACGGAATTTATTACCATCCCCTGGTTTCTGTCACAATATATATATATATATCTTATTGCTAATATACAGTATGGAAATCAATGCATTAATCTCACAATTAAGAGAGTTCTTAATAAGACATGTTTGCCACAAAGGATTGCAAAGGGTTTGAGAATATAGAATGTGGTATTAGGTATTCAAATCTTACTGTATCATTCTAATGGCCCACTATTTGTGTTTATTCAAAATATCATGTCTCTGTTTATCTGCCTTTACCTGTGATAGAGGGAATGTTATGTACAGTACAATGTTGACATACGTCTGCCAAAAGAACTAAGTAATACCAAAAATTGGTACAATTCCTTGGAGCTGACCAAAAAACAACATTTTGTAAAGAATTAAAGAAATCTAATTGTTTTCCTTGTTTCTCTGTAAGCCAAGCACACATTCCTTTTTTGTGAGGTCTCTAAATGGGAGAGTGTTTCCTCCACGATTATCTCACACTGTCTTTATCAGAGATCCAAGAGAGCCAATAAAGATAAAGGAAGGTGGTGCCTGATCAAATTGATTTTTTTAGTGTGGGGTGTTTAATATTTTAGGTTTTCTGATTTATTATGATTATGGAAAAATATTAGTAGCCTCAACCATTGCCATTCACCCGGACTATAAAAAATACTACACCGTGCGCTCAACCTAAACTACAAGGTGATAAAAATAGTTAACAGAACAACCTAATCATAAGTGATATAATCCCAATTACAACAGTAGTATATAACATTGTGGGATGGCAGCCTTAGGACAAAATAACAAGTCTATCCTGTGACTTGTAACAACATATGGAAAAAAAGAATAAAGTCCTGGCGCAAATATCATAAAGAATACCAGTCCTGCCAAAGAAGTGAGGAGAGTTGAAGAATGGAGTGTAGGACAGTCCTGTTTTCCACCGTTCTCTTCTTTACATGGAGTATTCTTATGCTTCTATCCTTTTGTCAGAATATTCTGCGAGGAAAAAACACAACAACAAAAAACCATTGTGCAGTATCTTCAGGGCAACGAATACACCTTTCCCCCGCCACTAGCTACTTACAGCAAGGCTGTACGAGATAGACATTGATTGGTATCTTTGGTGTTGATTCCAGGCACAGCATACACTGGATCACTTCGCTCACCGTCTTGTCTTCAAATATCTAGTATGACACTCAATTGTGCCCAGAGGATATAGAAGACAAATATGGTGCAAGTACCGCTACAAACATATAACATAAGACATCACAAGGTATCACACTCGCATTTAAAATGTGATGGTAGGACCATCTACAACATGCCGCCCGCTGCTTGCAAGTACTTAAGCTGCATACACTGGTAGCTGGGCTAGGGATCCCTTCCTCCCTCCTTCTCGCGGCCGCGACTCTAATGAGATCCCCCCTCCCGATGTAAACACTGCCAGGCTGCTGCTGTCGTCCTACATGCACGGAGTGACATCACCAGTAAAGCTCCACCCTACGCGTTTCGTAACTATAGCGTTACTTCGTCAGGGGCGGGGAGCTTAGACGTGAACCCTCCCCGTATGTTGCCCGAGATCTCTATTGATTGGCTCTGATATCAATCACCTTATGGGCGTCGCCACTAACCGCGTCATGCTAGTGATGCTGTAGTATGGTAATTTGGGTCTGCCTTCGGTGCCGTGTATCTCCTCCTCTGCTCACTTGTATGCGATCAAACAGCCAATGCACTAGCAGGTAAATACTGCCTGCTCGCTCCTCAAGTGCACACCGCCGTCCGATCTCTACAATGTATGTAGTTCCCTTATGGGGGAAAACATACAGAGCACATTTGATTTAAGAGCGCTGTTTAAATACAAATAAACTTATTCCCGGGTCTGCAAAAAACTATACATCCCTATTTAAAAACATTATATCTAATGATATTTTAATCACATCCGCCATTATAGCAACTGCATTATATTAACCCTTTGATAAAAGCACCAACAATCACAGTTAACCTATGTCATAAAATAATACAAACATGAATGGCATGACATAACTTATCTTATAGGTTATATACTGAATGATAATAACCAAAACTAAAAAATAACCTCATCAGAAATTCTACTTCTTGAACCTCTATCTACCATTGGTCACAAGACCATATATTGTAATAAATGACCAATGGGTAGATACACCTAGTTCTCTCTAACAAAAGCTGCTAGATCAAATTCGATATTTAATCCCTTTGGGGTCATGGTTTTGAGGGTATATATCCAGTACATTTCACGTCTGGAAATAAGGTTGACCCTATCCCCCCTTCTCCAGTTAGGCTTAGGGCAATCTATACCTTTGCAAGTGGAATCAACACGAAAGATACCAATCAATGACTATCTCCTACAGCCTTGCTGTAAGTAGCTAGTGGCGGGGGAAAAGTGTATTCGTTGCCCTGAAGATACTGCGCAATGGTTTTTTGTTGTTTTTTCCTCGCAGAATATTCTGACAAAAGGATAGAAACATAAGAATACTCCATATAAAGAAGAGAACAGGGGAAAACAGGACTGTCCTACACTCCATTCTTCAACTCTCCTCACTTCTTTGGCAGGACTGGTATTCTTTATGATATTTGCGCCAGGACTTTATTCTTTTTTCCATTTCCATTCACCCTGCTTGCTATTAGCTTTAGGATTAAAAAGCACAGAGTTATATTGTCATTTTTCTTTGATTACTGATTGTGAGCACTATATTTGCCCAGTTTAGGCCAAGACGCTTCATTTCTCCTTCATTCTTGTTTGATCAAATAGAGGGAAAGATACATTGAAACCCCACACACTTAATCTGGGTTATTGTGTGAAGCAGTACATGTAGGTTCCCATTCATTAATGCTCGTGCCCCACCTTTTTAAAGACAGGTACCACAGGAAACCTGCAAGGGATAAAGTTAGATAAGAAAGATAGGAATATATGCTATTTATTACTATACAGAATACATAAGTATACCAAGTAAAACAAATCAAAATAAATATTAAAAAGAAAGTGCTTGGATTCAGGGCCGGACTTACAATTTGGCACGCATAGGCGCTTACCTTTTGCCGCCTTCATGCGCGGCATCTCCTCGGCCGACTCGGCATCCTGGCGTCGCAGCATCATGGGACGTCGCAGCGCAATGCGGCGTTGTGTTGCCGTGGCAACACCGCTTCATCTGACGTCACGTTGTCATGGCAAGACATGTCATTTGACATCCAGGCGCCATGATAACGGGACGCTGTAGGAAAAGATGCCGCCAGCCAATGTAATAAGGTAATATATTTTTATATATTAAAGGTGGAGAAAAAACGTAACATTTGCTGCTCCCACATTTTGCCGCACTAGGCCCGGGCTAATTGGGAAATCTGGCACTGTTTGGATGCCAATGAGTTTGTAAATGATCTTTTTGGTAGTAATCCATATGCACTAGTATCTTGATGCTTCAACCTCCTAATGGAGAATTATTTATTAGAAAGTCATGGGTTATAGGAGAAGCGATGGGAAATGTTGTGTTAAGGAGAATCAAAAGAAAACAGACATAACCTTGAGAAGCAGAGGAAGAGAGGGAAGGTACACCGAACGGGCTGAGAAAAACACAGGTCTATACCTATACATTAGACAATGGCCAGGTCAATTCAGTATTTTGTGACCTGCATGGATAATAAATAACACTTGTTATGGTTAAAAATAATAATGATTTCAATATCTTTAGTTTAAGAAAAGGAACAAAATGTTCTCTAATTTCCTGTAATATATTCTGTAGATTTGGGAGAGAGACTAACACAAATGATACAAGCTGTCTTATAGGTTTATATGAATGAACTATTTGAAGAGGTCTTTGCTCATACATGTCCTAAGGGTGCACCTTCTTTTCTAGAAATGAAAAGATGTTATTGTGTGCGGTCTGGGATTACATGTTCACTTTCTGCTTCTATTATATAGGGAAACTTCAGGCATGCAAGTAGCAACAGTATGGTGTCTAGAGAGGAACTCATGATGATCTTGTCCAGACTGGAAAGCTTGCACATCCGAGCCTTGTACTTCAGTGAGACTCAGCGCCTAACCCTAGGAGAGGTTGGGCTTGAGGAAGCCACTACCTCAGGAAGTGGAAGCATTGCATTCAGTGTGGAGATATGTTCCTGCCCACCCGGATATGAAGGTGACTCATGCCAGGTATGATTTTCTCCTGTCTGAATTCTTATCTGTCCCTAGTGTTGTGACCCAAATTATGTCTGAACAATAACACCTCTGCAGTTGGCATTGCTATACATGTCTGGATTTTATAGGCTGAAATGTAAACAAATACATTGCAAAATGTGACTTTTATATTAGCTAGTTTAACATTTTTAATGTATAGATGTAGTAAGACTTACTATACCCAGCGCCGCGGACAAACTAGCAAAAGTCAGCGGCACTGGGGACAGTGTCTGCCGCAAGCGCGCTGTGGGGGGTCCATGCTTCTCAATGGGACCCCCACAACGTTAATCATTTGGTGTTGCAACCATCACGGCTGCATGACCGCAGCACTGAAGATGTTAAGTCTTTCTACATTTGTAGCAAAA
Source organism: Ascaphus truei (assembly GCF_040206685.1). Taxonomy (NCBI): domain Eukaryota; kingdom Metazoa; phylum Chordata; class Amphibia; order Anura; family Ascaphidae; genus Ascaphus; species Ascaphus truei. Next base: position 132,006,404 of record NC_134484.1, on the reverse strand, counting down.
CATTTTAGATGTATATTTAAATTCTTTCCCAATGAATTTCTCATCCAGATTAGGTGAATAAGTATGAGACAAAAAAGAAGAGACATATAGTGTAGTATGCCGAAAATAATTAATAATATTTTCAAGATTAGTAAACACTGGAGAAGAATGGTGCTGCTGAGCTGCCTCTCTGGTTACACACGTGTGCTTCGATCGTCTATCCTCCGCATATGATGTCAGTGTCTGACGTACCGTCCATCCTCCCGCATCTGCTTCCGGTTCCGTCCTTCTCTCTAGCCATCCCCGACTCTTTCCCTACAACTCAGTTTTAAAATAAATGTACAAGAAAGTAATACTTACTTTGGACACCTCAGATGTGGCAACCTAAATCCCGTTATCCAGAAAGGTTAGGAAGTCAAGAGCTTGGAAACTACCAGCACTGAGAGATGAACCTCTCTGACCAATATTTTCTGAGTGGCTTCTTTTGATAGTCAGGTGAAGGCTGCAGGTAGAGTTTCATATTCGCTTTCTCAAACACCTTCATAACAATGCATTTCCATACCTCTTATTTCTAGTAAGTATGACCCATTGTGTAAAGATCTGCTTTTCAGATACTTGAAGTATAGCGGCAAGAGCCACCATTTTTTTTTATATTATCTAAACCAATGTGTTCCAAAACAGCTCTGTCACACTGAACCAAACACTAGGGTCCCCCAATATTAAAACTTCTGCCAGTGAATTAACGAGAAGTCCAGGATGGCTGTAGGAGTCACCCAAAAGAATGTAATGGGAAGTTGATGCTGCAGATTTCTATTGGCCACCAGAGAGGATGGTGACCATATTGTTTGCAGTAGCACAGTTCAGTTCCTGAACGCTCTCCAGTAATAAACAAATAAATAACTACAAATGAACAGCACAGATTGGAGCTTTGAAACAGAAAGACTAGACCAAATATTATTGTCCAGATACTCACATTTGTATATACTGGGTGTAATGTACTAGATGCAATAACCTGCAAAAAACAAGCGTTGAAAGAAAAATCATTTAAGACTGGCAAATACTAAGGAGAATGTCCAGTTCTCAAAGTAACGTATTACATTTGATGGTATTGATATCTAACTGTAATTCTTTATTTTTAACTGATCACTCTTACAGACTGAAATGAATCAAAAGGATAAAGGTGATGTATCTTCATGGTCCTGAGAACCGCTAACCTTTCCACCCACTAAATCCCTTCCCAATAACCAGACCAAGATACATACTTGGAGCAGCTCCAAAAATAATTGAGCGTACAGTTGTCCCTTGGTGCTCCACTTCTGATTTGAGAACCATCGATAAAGCTATATTGGGAAGTTCACCGCCTCTGTGACCTAACATTGTACAAACTACATTAACAGAACTTGTCATCCAACTATATCCTAATTTGTATGGAGGTGTCCTAATCTCTTCTGAACTGATTCTTCCCTGGCCCCACCATAGTCTAATATAGTGAGCTACAAAATGCATACCTTAGAGTCAGTTACCTAAACACAGTGCTTCTAAGTCTTTTAAACTGGGTCTCCCTACAATCATGTGTATTTACTTTGGAAGCACAATTTTGTATTCTGTGTCCAAAGAAAGATGACCAGGGTTTGGGGGGTTGGCTTCCCAGTAAATCACACTTAAAAGAATAAGGATCTCAAAGTGGAATATATTAATTGGGTTATTAATGTTGGAGAACTTCTGTTTATCACTCTTTCTGACACCCTTTCTCTTCTCTTTGTCACTCTACACTCTCCTTTTTCCCCATTGTACGTGCATAGTTTGGGCAGCCTCCCAGGTTAGACAACTGAGTTAAAGTCCGTCTTTAAGGCAGCAATCCTTTATATTTCCATAAATGATTACTTTACTGGAGGGCCCACCAGTCCTGTCCCAACGTCTTTTTAGCTCAGTAGAACCCCCAGTTCCCGAGAGTCTTACCACTTTACTTACTGCTGTTTCAGCTCTGATTCTGTAAATCAAAATAGCCACAAATCAGCCTTGGTTCCACGGGCCAACCGGAAGCTGCAATATCATTGGAGGCAGGACCCTGTGGTTTCCTATTAGATGACTGCAGGCACCATCTTTCAAAATCCAGGACTGGGGGGGACCCCAGAACTAAAAACAAATAGTGCGGTTCAACTCCGGAAAACCCCTCTGTTTGAATTCTGCAAAAATATCTGTATGCAAAATGGAAGGGATTGCTGTTCTAAGGCTTGCTATCCTGTCAGCCCCTTTAATCCCAGGCATCACAACACTTGGGCAAGTGATAAATGAGGTGGGATGCAGGTCGTGAGCAGCAACCTCCTTCTTCTTTGCCCCCAGTGCTTTCCTAACCATTCGCTCAATAGTGTACAGTGCATGTCAGACCACTCCGGAGTGAGGTTTGTTTCTGTAGAGCATTGTACAGAATCCCTGCATATTTGGCTTTACATTACATGCATTTACATTTACATTTAGAGTTTTCCTACAGTATGTTTGTAGAATTTAACATGTGTGTTAATATGTGTACTGTACAAAAGTTATAGAAGGGTGTGCGTAGCAGTGCTTTTCGGTCCCCTCTGGCACTGAATCAGTTACTGATGCAATTACAAGTCATAATCATTATAATGAAAAATATCCCCGTTTCAAACATGTATGAACTTGCTTTAAAAAATGCCCTAGCCTGTTCTTGTGTAGCTGTGCTATGTGGAAAATATGTAGCCCAGAGGAAGCAGTGGCACCTCTGACTGATCCATCACACATAGATTCTATTTGTCTGCGGTATTACTCAGGCTATGATTTACTACACGAGGTCTAGCAACGTCTGACTTGCGTAGGGTGGAGACAAAGTGTTATCAGACACACCTTAGATACACTACCTTCCACTGAGCTGTCTGTTAACCCTGGGGGCCGCTTATATTTATTACACAATATGACTCATGCAATGATTTGGAAGGTGGAGCGTACTGCAGAAGGGTGCCTGGCTTGGTGCAACCCAGGTTCTATGAGTCAGAAGAATTGCCGTATAAGAAGGGTTTGGTGCAAGGTGTATGATAGTGTTTTGTGCTTCCACACAGCAGTTTGAAGAATGGGTGCAGATTGAGTCAGACCTGAAACTTTACAGGGCAGTATAACAGAGAGATTTAGTTCTAGGGAATTTATTGTGGGCTTCTGACAGACGGATCACAGAACAAGACTAGAAATGGTCAGAACAAGAAATGCGTTATGCCTGCTGTACTTCTTAATGGGTTTGGAGCTATGCGGGGCCCGGGGTATGCAACAGAGGGCAGAGTTCCCTCAGGTGCCGATCAGAGTCAATCATCAGCAAAATATTTTGAATATGCAACCGAACAAGGTAAGGGTCTGTTATTGTACGATTATCCCGCACACATCTCCTTACCTGATAGACGGAGGTTACTGGGTGCAATGAAAAACGACCTTCTACTATTTGTGCATTGCATGATTAGAAGTATAAATGTATGATAGCCGGCATTCCGGAGTTTTTTCTGTTCCAGTCTTATCGCTTAAATATTGTTTTCAATAAAAACATGGGCCAGGAACATGTTTCACATTGTCAGCAACTTCCTAAGTAAATTAAATCAACCGATAAAAATATGGTGCTTGTTCTGGTCATATAAAATTATTGGTAAGATCTGCTATTTCTTATTGTGCTTCACACAGCTGTTAATGGTGTTTGCTTTTGGTGTTGACTGATTGCATTTTATTATCAGTATTCCAATTGTAACCCCTGTGCTGTCAGGAGGGCCTGCAATTCATTCTGACAGCCAAGGATGTGGGCCCAAATGCACTAAAGGGGGCTAAAGTTCAGCACGTCTTAATTCCTATTCTTTTGAATGGGTGCTGTGGTGTGCTAAAGTGTAGTGAAAGTGGGCCTTAGGCGGTCATCGACTGCATGTAAGTGCATGCTCTCAGGATTATTTCATAAATGTTCTTTTTTTTTTTTTTTTTTTTTACAAAGAACAAAACCGAGTGACAGAATTATGTATAATACCTAAAGACAGACTAAGAGCAGATTTTCGCGAGTAGATGAGATAATCTTTTAACACCTTCAGGTTTGCAAAGGGCTAGTTTTATGTAAGAGGAATTGAATTCGCTGTCTAATTTATTAAAGTGATTATGATCTAAGAAAACAAGTGAAACATTTTAGTGAAAGAAAATAAGACACAGGCAGCAATAGCACAGTCACACAGGTAAATATTGAAGTCATGAACTGCATTAATGTTACGGTTGTGAATCCTATGGTAGAGTATATGGAAACAAATGTTAAAAACATGCAGTAGCCAAAAGGGAGAGTAAAAAGTTGAATGGAGTATTAGTGCCATGTTGCATAAGAGTTTTGCAAAGAGTTTACAATCTAATTTGGCACAAAGAGAGAAAGAGTGACTTGGTCAAGGATCTGGAACTGGATTTCAATGGGTTCAACTGCTTTAAATGAATTTGATGTTAAAACTAGACTGCTACTGCAGTGCAGCCTGTGGGTAATGATTGTGTAGCAAGTGAACCTTGGGCACTTACTAATATTTAATGGCGTTGTACTATGTGAGAGCACACAGCCAGGCAACATCTTCTGTGCCTTTTTAGTAGTTGCTTCAAAATATAAGAAGCTTTTGAAATTCTAGCTTTAAAAAGTTAAAAGAAAACCACAGCATATACAATACATAAAGCTTTTACAAGAGACCCACCTAACTTAGTAAATAACACAGCTATTTCCCCCAAAGATGCAGTGATCAGAACTAAGTGGTCAAAGAGTTTTAAGAAAATTGGAATAGTTGGTATGTTGAACAGTGGGAATGCAATTTTAAATAAAGAATTGTAGCCCGTGTTTACCACTTGATACAGTCCCAAAAGTAACACTACACCCCTGGGAAACACCGCCACTTAAATGGGCTGTAAGGTGTCTTCTGGTGCCAAAAGGTGTCTTATGGGATTGCATATCCTATATATGGGCCTTTATATTGGGAATATTCATGAACTCACTGGTTGATAATGCACCTGTATGTCAACATAAGGTGAGGTTAGGGAAGGAGTGCTTATCACTAGAAGAAAAATATAGGAGGACCCTACACCTGAAATAAAGAACAACCCGTTTTATTCATGTATGTATAAAAAAAAATTATGAAAAGGAGGAAAAAATTGAAAGTAAACCACAAGTACAGCATATCAGAAAGACACAAGTGCCTGCCAAAACATAAGAAATAGTGCTGATGTATTCATAAACGAAAGAAGCTGCCAAAGGAATACTGGATTTGTTTTACCGGCCCACACTCAATAGGCAGGGAAACCCCCTTATTCATCATGGAACATATTTTATTCCCATTCAATTGAATAGAGCTGAGCTCCTCCTTAGAAAAGGGAGGCTTCCTTTTTTGACAATATTATAGTGAAGTAAATGAATAATGCTAAATCGCACTGTAGTTTAAATATAAAATGCTATTGGCCAGACCGATTGCCCAATTCACTATTGCTATTCACTTTGAATTGCTTGCAATATTGTGCTAATTCAATATCGTCTGAAGTGACTGTTCGAGCTATTATCGGCCCAAACTTCCACTGACCCAACTTCGTACTCTATTTAAAAAAAACACTGTTATACCTCTAATAAAGAAACCTTAGTGCTTCTAAAAAGAAAGAACCATTGAATTGCTGTTTTCATTAGGCATTTAATTTTTCATGATTTACTTGACCGGTTACAAAAGCTTTCTGCGGGTTATTCAGTAGTTTAAGTCCTGCAGTGCAGAAATGGCACTTAACTAGTTTTTCAAGGGGTCTAATTAATAAGAAAGGACTGGAGCACTATTTTAATGCAGGTTTATCTATCCTTAACAAGACTTACCATATTTATTACACGTCAATATAAGAATAACAGTATAACATTTTTATTACAAGTATTGTTTTCTCATAATTAACAAATATTATCATCATAACTTAAAAGTTACTTTCGGTGTACTCTTTGCTGCTCGAGGAGCTGCAATCATGTTAGGCTATTAAGATGTCGTAGCATCCACTTAGGACTGTAGAGTGATGGGCAGGAGAGCCACAGGCTGGTAAGAGGCCCCTTGTGGGCCAGATGTGGCCTACAGACCCCCGATTGGAAGATGGTGGTGTACACCATGCCGGGCAAAAATGATTGCTGAAATTAAATATGGTAATCTATATCAATAGTCTGAACAACTGGGTGTTAATATTCTTTAATATGGTAATCTATATCAATAGTCTGAACAACTGGGTGTTAATATTCTTTAATATGGTAATCTATATCAATAGTCTGAACAACTGGGTGTTAGTATTCTTTAATATGGTAATCTATATCAATAGTCTGAACAACTGGGTGTTAGTATTCTTTAATATGGTAATCTATATCAATAGTCTGAACAACTGGGTGTTAATATTCTTTAATATGGTAATCTATATCAATAGTCTGAACAACTGGGTGTTAATATTCTTTAATATGGTAATCTATATCAATAGTCTGAACAACTGGGTGTTAATATTCTTTAATATGGTAATCTATATCAATAGTCTGAACAACTGGGTGTTAGTATTCTTTAATATGGTAATCTATATCAATAGTCTGAACAACTGGGTGTTAGTATTCTTTAATATGGTAATCTATATCAATAGTCTGAACAACTGGGTGTTAGTATTCTTTAATATGGTAATCTATATCAATAGTCTGAACAACTGGGTGTTAATATTCTTTAATATGGTAATCTATATCAATAGTCTGAACAACTGGGTGTTAATATTCTTTAATATGGTAATCTATATCAATAGTCTGAACAACTGGGTGTTAATATTCTTTAATATGGTAATCTATATCAATAGTCTGAACAACTGGGTGTTAATATTCTTTAATATGGTAATCTATATCAATAGTCTGAACAACTGGGTGTTAGTATTCTTTAATATGGTAATCTATATCAATAGTCTGAACAACTGGGTGTTAGTATTCTTTAATATGGTAATCTATATCAATAGTCTGAACAACTGGGTGTTAGTATTCTTTAATATGGTAATCTATATCAATAGTCTGAACAACTGGGTGTTAGTATTCTTTAATATGGTAATCTATATCAATAGTCTGAACAACTGGGTGTTAGTATTCTTTAATATGGTAATCTATATCAATAGTCTGAACAACTGGGTGTTAATATTCTTTAAAAAAAAAAAAAAAATTAAACAAATTCCACAGCAACACCAGGTCACAAAAGTACTACAGTATTGAGAAAAACATTTGCACCAATGCTGATTTGTAGAAATGTTCTGAAGAACAATAGATACTGACTTTATGAAGAGAAATTTTTTTTGGTTATGAGATGATTCTGAGGAAAGTTTCTCTTAAAAAAAAAATATATATATATATATATATATATATATATATATATATATATATATATATATATATATATATATTACAATGCAATAGCGGCACTGCAACTACATCAGGTAACTTTTCCCGGTTGTACATATAATAGAGAAGTTGTAAAGGAAAAATTATACTAGTACTGTCAGATATTATGCAAAAAAAAGGTCAACAAATGTTTATATTATCGACATTTCAGTCCAAAAAGGGGACCTTTATCAAGACAACTTATCTTGAAGGTTTCCTTTTTGGACCGAACCGTTGATAATGTAAATAAAATGTATTGACTTTTTTTTTGCATTAAGACCCGAGAGTGCCAGTATATATATATATATATATATATATATATATATATATATATATATATATATATATATATATATATATATATATATATATACTGTATATATATATTCAGAAATATATGTATGCATGTCCAAAAGGATATGTATTTGTCAATGAAGAGAGTAGCTGATTGAATGATTGTCCGAAAACTGCTATTTAAGTCGATCACATACTTAGGAGAAAAATGAATAAGGCTCTTAAACTTTTATCACATTGTTCTGACCACAGATTTCTTCAGTACAGGGATGCAGTCTCACCGCAGCAAATTGCAACAGCAACCATAACAATATAAAATTAATATTAACTATATAATCTTTATATAGATTTTTAAAATATATTTCTGAATGTGTATTGTTGCTTTCAGTACTGTGAGCTAAGATTATTAGTATAAAAGGCACATTTCGGTGTTGCTACATTCTTTTCATAGTAAACATATATAATTTCCTTCGCGAAGCATGCCATAACAGTACTATATCTAATTAAAAATTGCTTAAATATATCTGGGTTGAACTTCAGATAGCTCCAGGTTAAATAAAACAGGATATGTTGATTCATCTATGACGGATTTGAGGCGGGTGCAAAGAGGCAAATCAGTTAAACACCTATCTGTGAACATATTTCTCCGTTAACCATATCAATATAAAGTGTTGTTGAACAGTTCAGTCCACAAGTGTAACATTTCAAGGTCACCTTTGTAATCAAAACCATTTTAATATGAACATAAAATCTACAGTAGTCGTAAATTCTTTATGCAGCAAATTGAAATCACAGTCCAATAAGGTTGTCATTCTTTGCCATAGTCTTGTACAGTATTCTCGTTTTTTTACTAAGTAATCCCTTCTGGCACATAGCCAAGGAAGCACTACTGGGTAACTATGTGCCACTTTAGTGAAAGGGTTCAATCTTATAACTGAGTCTGCTAAAGTTTGTGATTATATTATGATGCACACGTTTCTAAGAATGATTGTACTTAATCTTCTTCAGGAATGTTCTTCTGGACACTATCGGGACAATAAAGGGTTGTTCCTGGGAAAATGTGTCCCATGCAGGTGTAATGGACAAGCAACTCGATGCCACGACGATTCAGGAATATGTATTGTAAGTATATACGTAGTGCAGGGGTGGCCAACGCCAGTCCTCAAGGGCAACCAACGGGTCATGTTTTAAGGATATCCCTGCTTCAGCACAGGTGGCTCAATCAGTGGCTCAGTCAACCACTAAAACCTGACCTGTTGGTCTGGAGTTGGCCACACCTGACTTAGTGATTCCCAGCTCTCATTTGGGTACCACAACCAATGTATTAGGGGGAAAAGCAACCTCTATTCCATCTGTAAAGTAAGCCATTTACTAATTCATTGGATCCTAGTTACAAGCTAAATACAGGTACAGTGCGTATGCCACAGGCACATATAAGAAAATGTTTGCTCTGTCTATATTATGGAACAAATTGCATCATCTTGACACCTATCCCCCTACAGTATGTGTCAATCTCTGAAAAAGGCACTTTTATGCAAGAGAATATTGCTTTTCTGGATGCCTGAACCTGCATCTAGTGCTAGCAAGATAAATAAGGTTATTCATATGTTTGCTTACATTTGTTATCAGTTGCCCAGAGAGCCACTAACCTTGTGGACTTTTGATACAAAAACAAGGACTAAAATGAAGCAAAACAACCCAAACCACCTTGTGTCTGGTTCAGCAAATTTCATTATATTTCGAATCCTGGCATTTTTGGGAAGAAAAAATGGCTGACAGCAGAATTACTGCTGGAGAATTAAGTGATGACAGTGTTCATATTGACATTTACCTTGTTGAATGGCTGCACCAGCAATAAAGTTGATGCTGCCTTTTAGCAACCCCAAAATACTGCAATAAAAATAATTGGGTGGTCAAGATAATGAGAAAAAAAAACAACTTCAGCAAATTACTACTGGAAACATCTTCAATTTGAAAACAAACTTACTGCTTCAATATTCTGCATGGTATGGTGGACTGTGCCTTTAATATGTAGCTAATCGTGTAAAGCAAACAGTTCATCACCTTTTAGGGAGTGTCTCAGAATGTAGTTCATTGCACAGACAGGGCAAGCCATTACAAGACTTGTGTGCTGCGTAAAGAGTATGTTTTATAACAGACCCAAGGTATAGTCATACGACTCAGCCACTCTTGATCTCGTCATGTCTAAGCAGAAAAATATATGACCCTTGTCATCAAATGTGGTTTGGAGTGTGATCATTATTTAGCATGCAACTAGTGATTTCCTGTAACAAACACACAAACACAAATATTAAAGCCAGTTAGGTGGAGACGGCTTCCTTGTGGTGTGCTAGAAATGGTAAAAATCAATCTAAAGTTCAGTCAAACCCTTCAACCCAGTTTATACTGTAAAAACTTCGAAACACAGGACACTATGGGAAAGACACCAGAGAGAAGCAGTACCATTACTGTATGTATACGGTATGCTCTGAGACGGGAGATGGTTCTATACAAGCACCAAGACCTGTGTGAATTTGCCAGGTGTTTAAGGCTTTGTTGGCCCTCGCTGCCAAGGTAGAGAGGCAGTGTTTCTGTATAGTAATTTGTATACTAATTAAGCACACATGGTGCTCACCTTTCTTACTTATTTATGTGTTGTTTTTTGCTGTTGTTTTTTTCAGAATTGCCAACATAACACTGCAGGAGATAATTGTGAACGTTGTAAAGATGGCTACACGGGAAATGCCACGCTCGGGTCCTGTCGCTTGTGCCCTTGCCCGCTCTCAATGCCTTCTAACAGGTACTGTCAATGTATTACTGCACAAACAGAATGCACATAGGACCTCTTTATTCTGTTCATTCATCTTATTGTAAGCAATTCTGTAGCATACTGTAGAAACAGTATGGTCATGCTTGTAGATAATTATAAACATAGACAACGTATTGTATATTGACTAGAGTTCAACTGCGGTATAACAGAGTAAGACCACTAGAAAGAGCAGTAAGGATTATTATCACAAAGTTACTAACAGACCAACAAAAGGGAATATAAAACTAGGACTGGATCATTGTCATCCTGATGTCTGGGAGGGAGTTAGCATGCTCAGTATGATATTTCCAAGATCATAACAGACAAACGTCCTTGCTAATTCATACAGATTTCAGTCTTTACTGTATGTTGTGATGCTCTCAGTTTTGTTTTTATTATTTCTTTGATCAAATCTAACATTAAAACTTTAGTGACCGCTTTATATGCTGGCATGCAGCACTGGTTGAGACGTGTTGTTCAGTGTCAGTAGAAGAGCTGTAGTGGGAAACAGACTGCTATAATCGGATTATACATCAGTGCACACGGTGTATGGATCTACGAGTCTATACGCACAGTGTTTGCTGGATGTGGCATGAGGAAGCGAGAAGATATGAAAGTGTAATATATGTATCAGTGATGTAGCATGTGTTGGGCTACTACACAGAAGCTCTGACAGATTTACTTTGAGAATGTTTATTTTCAATTCATATTGAACAGTGGGAGAGTGGGCGCCTGAAAAGGGGTATTGCACAGTGAGGGAGACAGGACACATACATTGGTGAAGTGGAGGGTAAATGTGAGGGAATACACTGAGACGAGAGATACTGTAGGTGCCCACTCTTTAGCCCCCCGCCCTGTTATAACATTAGAGCCTCGGTCAGTTACCATTATTATTATCAATGATTTATACGTGACAACAGATTCCGCAGCATCGTACATGGCTACTATGGGGCTGGAATAATGACTTTCTGTATGAGAAGGTACAGTACTCTCTTTGCAAGTGCAAGACTGGAGACTATCCTTGATACATTTTAGTCCCTACCAAGTTTTTGAAAGTCTGGTGGAAATATATCGCTCATTTCATTCAATAATAGCTTATGGTTTCTTCACAGCTTTGCCACAGGGTGTGTTGGATTTGGCAGGAACATGAAGTGCTTCTGTAAACCAGGTTACACAGGCGTGAGCTGCGAAAGGTTAGTATCAAGTGAGAGCTATTACAAGGGGCAGTACTTCTGCAAAGTGGGCTTGAATATGAGCAATTTTTCTTATTGAGCCAAGTGCTGCTCCGTTTTCTGAATATTTAGTCTTTTTTCCCCCTAGTCTTATTTCTTAGACTATAGAGTGTTAATGATAATGTTTGTAATATTATGTCAATTAACCTCATCTGTGCGGACTAATGTATAAATTACGTCAGGCTGGTGTCCCACTGGGGTGCGGCCCATGTAGCATCTACGTCAGAAAGTGGGGAACCCCCCTGTATCTTGGAAAAGTCAGATGGTTATTCCCCCCTTTTGATTTTGTGGGGATATACCCCTTCTGATCTCCACAATCTCCCTATTTTATAGCGGGCTTCCCCTGCATCTGTAAAAGGCAGATTACAGTATGTAGGGTAGGTTTATTATGACACCGATTTATAAAGTGGTCATTGTGATGGGAGACCAGAAGATTACACCAGGATCACAAGTACCAGACAGAACAAAGGAATTAAACAAACTGAGTTTATTTCAGCTGGAGAAACAGCAATACAATGCACAAATACAATCTTAACTCACCAAAACAGATGGTTACTGGGCAATCCTAGCTGATTAGGTGCTGGGTGCTGCCATAGGTAGTTTAGGATCAACAAAGAGACTGTCTTCGCTGGCCAATCGGAGAGCGTGGGCTCATCTGAAATGGCCGTGGTTCCCATTTTCAGTCTAATATCTCCCGCAGAGATAGGCGCCTCAGTGTCACGGATGAACAATGGCCCCGCTTTTGGAATACATGTTCCCCCGACCTGAGTCCCTTCCATACTTCCCCAGTGTTCCCAAGCATTTCACCTAGCCCAAATTAGATCACAGCCCAAGGCTTCATTGTGTGCTGGCCTGGTTGTGTGAATTACCAGCCCATCACACAATGGTGCCTTACAAAGTACACAATTGAAGAATATATAAGGGAAAATAAACTGTCTTTTCAGGGGAAACAAAATATATCTTTCGCAGTCATTTTGACTACATAAGATGGCCTTGTTAACTTATTGCATGGGTAGCCATCTTGACGGGTAGTAACAACCTGCGGGCTAAACCTTAAATATGCATGCCAGGCTGCTCTTACCGTCACAGTCAAATGTTATCCTAATGTATGCTATGTTTATTTTTTTATATATAGATGTGCACCAGGATATTATGGAAATCCATTAAAGTTTGGCAGTAGCTGTCAACCATGTAATTGTGGTAATAATGGTCAGCTAATCAGCTGTGACACTCTGACTGGAGGTAAGAATAGGAATTCATTCATTTGCACAAAGTAACTGTATTTACGTAAATGTTTGTGAGGTATACAAGGGCAAAATACAGCGTGTTATAGAAAATTAAATTCTAAAAATGAATGGTGCACACAAACAACAAAATGAGTGAAGATCTATGATGTTGCATATTAAATCATATTAAATGGGGAAACTATTTACTCAGACAAAAAAACTGCATCAATTTGTACACAAGATTTGCATCGGTTTTGATAAATGGATCGCAGAAAGTTTGGCACTTTACTACTGCATGAATGCTAGATTTAAGAAAAAGCAATACAAGTGTTGTGGTAGTATATATATTATGGCACTTTGGAGCAAAACTGATGCATTTTAATTGTGTATTGTGATACTTTGCTATAATCTTTCCTATGACAGTAGGAGGGATTATTGAGAAGTTACCTTATCGACATATAATAATGATATACAATATTTTTTAAAGCTGAGCCTGGGTCATTCCTTCTCCCCTTTTTTTGAATCCAAAAATCCACCATTTGGGAAATAGTGAAGACCAGACTTTTCTGTGCATTGTACATAGACCAAATGGCTGTTATCAGAAAAAAAAACCTCTGTGTGTTAATATATGTGGAGGGGTCTTTCCATATTTTTTCACTGAAAATATAATATACAAAGATAAATACCCCTATGTATCAACACAAAGTTAAAGAGAACTATTATTTATGAGATATTTTCTATTTTGTAATTATTTGTCATGTTCTCTAGAATGCATTGAAGAGGAACCAAAGGACACAGATGCTGAAGAGGATGGTGACTGTAAGTAATAAAAACGTTAGCAGTAGCTTTGCATGGGAAAAAATGTGCGGGTTGCCATCTTTTCAGTAGGTATTCTGAGAAACCCACATGTTGAGATCTGTGTGCGTCCAGTATTTACAATGTAAATTGTATTTAGCACTAACCGTGACCTCCTGTGTCTTCAAACAGTATTCCAAAGGGGCCAGGTGAGGACATATTTACACATACTTTAGGAGGGCCGGAAAAGTATTGCAATATAGCATTAGCGAAGAATAAAAGGATAACATAAATAATTGCATTGTATATTTTCATTTTCTCTGCTAAAAACTGAGTATCTGTGTGGTAAATTGCACTTAGGGATTTTGAGCAACTGCAATGAAATTGACATGATCCGAGAGCCACTCACATACTCTTTGCAGACGGATTTGGCACATGAGTGTCAAATAGAAGAGACCCGATGTACTGTACACAGTGCTTTGGAGAATTAAGCATACAGACATTACAATACAGGTGTTAAAGCATCACGCTCAAAAAGTTTATATCGGTCTAAAAAGTATGTCTCGTTGCAATACAAAACTATTTGCCTACTGTATAATTTTGGTTGGGTTTGTCATAGAGCATGACATTATATTTGCTTTGCAGCGTCTACCATTGAATTTCTTCATGTTCACTGTGAGCTTCATTTACAGTCTGTTAGTTTGCGTATACGATTCATAGTATGTCTGCATCTCTTGCTTTTAATTTCAGTATGTGACAGCTGTGTGAACGCTCTTCTGATTGATTTGGCCTCCATGAGTGATGAACTCAACCTAATTAAGTCAAGGTTTCAGAATCTGAATGCAAGCTCCCGGGCGCTAGAACAGATAAGAGCTTTAGAAGCACGCATCAAGGATGTAAAGGTAAGTGAAGTGAGTGGCTGGAGTATGTGTTTTGAAAGGTAGGTTACTATATATAGTAACTTTTCTTTAACTACTGAGATGTAATGCTTTTCTTGAGAATTATAAAACATGTCATGTTTAAGTAAATGATTCATGGATCTGCCCATGTCATTTCAATATGGGTTAAAAATAGAAGACTAGAAAATATTAATGTTGCCATATATTGTGGTTTATTCATCTAAAATAATTTTTGTGACAGGTCAGTTGTTGGTCATCATCAGGTTGTGAAAGGCATGAACCCTCCGCAAAAAATAAACATTGTTTTCCTTAATTGGGGTCACAACCCACAGTTACTTTGCTAAATTATGGCAAAATGGGCGATCGATTCAATTGTCTGGCAATCTAGCAACCAGAAAAACTCCAATATAGCAATGGTGTCGGTAAACATGTTTAATTTCACATCACCTCAGTAACATGCAAAACTCCATGCAATTCAAATTGTGCTACTTGTAGGTGGCTGTTTAGAAAGCAGCTGTAGCCTTCATACTGTATTGATGTAGCTAGCTTTATCTTATTTACTGATAATGCAGAATATAAAAGAGTTTCCATAATATTCAATGGCAGTAAAAATGCAGAATATCACAACATATACCGCCATAACGTTAAGAGGTTAAAATAACCCATGCTACATCTGTATGTTATTACAGCCAATAAAAATTCTTGAAAGGTTTCATTCATTGTATATTGTTTTACAGTACATTTCTTTCCATAATATAATTATAAAGGTGCATTTATGCCTGCATTAAAGCTAAACTTCATATGAAATTCAGATTTTTAAAAGTATAGAAACAAATATACAATTGTACCATACATTTAATAAGGCCTATTGATCACAAATATTCTTGCAGATTATTATTATTCTGGATAAAACCATGAGCATTTCTGTTGATAACTGAGATCTGGCAGTCGTAAGTGATATACTGCATGGTCCAATATTCCCGTAACCATTTTCCGACATAACGGCAATGTTTCAGAACCCTCCAGTCCTTCATCAGGCCAAATAATAAGGAATCAAATGAAGCTCACACTCACGGGGCCATAAATGCTTATACACGAAGTAAAAAAGATCAAAGAATAATGTAGGATCACACGTTTTAAATGTTACCTGTTTCACTCACAGCCCCATCAGAACCATGCGGTGTGGTGTCACAATCAATTTATTTGTCTGGTACATACAATGAATCTATAAAAGACTGCTGCTACCTTACAAACTACTTTCTTACGTTATGTTGCATTAAATGCTACCATCTAGTAAAAAAAGGCGTCAGTGCGATCTTAGTAAAACATGCCAGAAGTGTTATAAAAATCGTATCTTCTTGTTATAATATTGCAGATAAAATGTTTACAGTATATGTTTCCTATCTCCACTGCAGGTGCAGTATGATATCTACAATGGCAAAATTGTAAGTCAACGTTCAAAGGTGGACAAGGTCGAGACAGATACGAACAGCCTCAAGCAAGAGATAACTGCTCTGCTAGAAAAGGTAAGCCACATTGCATCAATCAGAAACCAGTTAGTTAATAAGCTGGCCATTATTTACCTAATATCACACTTTTTTTTCAGGCTGCTTTAAATTCCAAGAAATATGAAGCGATCTCCAGGAGTGCCGAGGACACCTTTCGGAATGCCAGTCACTTGCTTTTGACAATAGATCTTCTCCTGAAGAATATTAACAGTATGTCTCATTCATTCATTACACTACAGTATGTTCCATATATGATTCTTACAGGGCTATGTATCAAAGTCTTACAGCTGCAATACTGTGATAAAATGTGTACCAAAGTTATAGCAGTTTTATCAAAGTAAACAATAGATTTTCTTTCAATTCGCTTTTTTCCCCCTGTTATAAATTAGATGCCAATTTTTGATAAATAATCAACATAATGTGACCATTCCTTGCTGGGAGAATCTCGGGTTGGTGCATATAGCGGATGATGTACTAGAAAGTTGAGATGAGCATAACCAGTTTGTAATATACACCAACTCAGATATATTTCACTGTCTAGGTTACGAGGGCTTTTTGTTGCATGCCATCATATAACTTTAATTGTATAGCAAGCATTTAGTAATGGTGCCAAGCCTTAGTCCATGTGATGTCTTTTGCCCTTAACGCAGCCAAGAGTTTAAAGTGCAATAATGCTTAGCATTGTTTCATTGACATTTGCATTCATAGCCCAGTGGTTCTTCAAGGCAAAGGCATAATCCTGGCTGCCTTACAGTACATGATCTTAATGATATATTATTTTTTTTAGTCCTGGTGCAGGAGATCCGTACTCAAGGAAGCTCGTCACCTTCTGGTGACCTCACCAAGAATATGGCCGAAGCTCAGCGAATGATAAACGAAATGCGAAAACGCAACTTCAGCTCACAGAAAAGAGAAGCAGTAAATGAGAAAGAAGAAGCTAAGACTTGTAAGTACTTCCATGTTTTATTTTGTGACTAATGTAGCATATATCAGTAAGTTTCTATTTAACCTTTGCACTTATGGCATGTCCTGCAATGTGTTGCAGTTCCATCTTGCAGAAAAGCGGTGACATTGTTCTATACATGGAATCTAGCCTGCACCTCCCATACATAATACATTGTGAGTGCGGTGTGTTACTTTCCCACTGTATGTAGCAGCCATGGCTAACGCCTGTGGGCCAGCTCATAGCTGCCTTTTTATCCTTCTTTAATCAGGTCGGGTGTGATTGACAGGTGACCAAAACAATGACCTTAAAAGTCTAGAAACATCTAAACTAAACATCCCTCACCCTCCATTTTGTAACTATGCTAGAATACAATAACTATGAGCATACAATATAAGAGGTGCTAATCCATACTGTGTATAAACAAACAGAAATATATATATCAGTTGGGAACAAAAACATTTCCACTCTACAACATCACACAGTTAACAATGTATTGCACACTCCGAAAAAAGGCTATTTACAGTACATTATGAAATATTTTTTTTATATCATAATGTATATATAACATATATACATTATATATATAATGATATAACATTTTTATATTATACATTAAGTTCTACTAATATATACTCATTTATTATAATATAATTAAATGACTAAACTACAGTAAATGTGACAAAAGTATAAAAATACAAATATACACATATATATATATTCAACTGTCAGACAAATATATGATACGTAAATAATAAAAAATAAAAACAACATAATAATCATTTCAGAGACATAAAACCTCATAGATACAATGTGCATAGTTCATAAGCCCTGCAGGATAAATTCCTAATGATGATTAAGAAAAAAATGTTCCAAGGGTAGGATCTCCTGCTTTGTACATAATGTGATATGGACCCAGCATGAATGTGTAATAAAGTTCATCATTAGAAAAGTTATACAGTAGCTGTTCTGAAATGTCATGTACACACAGAGGCCCTGGTCAGAGGCTCACATACTGTTCTATTAAGAGACTGTATCCAGGACTTTCTAAGGGATCAGCTGGCAAGCTTACATTATCGCATACAATATATTCAATCAATTTGTGCATTTCAGAAGCTACTCCACTGCTCAAATATAGGCATTTAGTGGTCTGTTATTCCAGGGTTAGCTTGTTCTCTGCCTTGAATACCCAGACATACCACTATCCTCTTTGCTTGATCACGTGCACTAAATTAGTTAATACTTGCTTTCCGGCGTCCAGGCATAGCCAGGATGAGAGGAGCATATTTAGAAGCAAGATGGATATACACTTTAAACACGTTGTCCCCACCGGGGTTAAACAAGGACCTTTCATTTCATTCATTCCTGTCAAAATAATCTTGACCTTTTTTTCCATAATAATTTTGTGTGATTTCTGTAGAGGAAAACGTTTTTGTTCCAAATTGATACATATGTGTGATTGACAGGTGAGCTTTGCCCTGCTTTATTCCTACCTGGGAATCTTAATTACCATTTCCTATTGCATGTGGCCTTTTTTCCTGGCCAAATGGGTCAAAAGTACATCTAAAATTAAATGTATAAGCATGTGTGTGTATATTTTTTTATATATATATATATATATATATTGTATATATATATATATATATATATATATATAAATATATATATATATATATATTTGAAAATTGGATAACAAAACTGTTTTGCAAATATTTGATCATTATTACGAGTAGAATTGTTGTTCTTTTTATTTATTATAAAGATAGATTTCTTAGGATTTAGCAACTGGAAACTGTTACGCTTGTATGCAATGATTTACCGATTAGTAAATGCTGGTACTTGTGCCTTAGTGCTCAATCGTGTGAGGAGTCAGTTTCAGAAGCACCAGGATCAACATAAGGACCTTATAAGAGACATCACCAGATCCATCAATGATTACGAAGCCAAACTGAAGGACCTCCGTGAGGCACTGGATGAATCAACTGGACAAACAAACCAAGCAAATAATATGAACAGAGATAATGCGGCAATGCTTGAAGATATCAAGGTAAGCTTAAAAGAAAAAGGTTGGGAAATGCTACCACCTGGCATAAGGAAATATGACGCTTGGACACGGGCAGCTAATAACGTTAGACTGGACAGTACTTAACTTATATTTGGACCACCAGGTGAACCCAATAAGAACCACAGGGGCCAGCAACACGAAAGCTACGGGTTTGCATCTCACTTTGTTCAATCAGGCTTTTCCCCGTGTCCAAACCGTGCGAAAAAAGGGTTTGAATTGGATTGATGTGATTTTGTTGGGTGTGATACTGTATGCATAGTTTGCGACACAAATAGTTTCTATGAAAATGATGCAGACTTGATAAAATGGCATGTTTGCGAGTTATTCATTAAGCTGAAAGTTTGCAGGTCGCCTGGAAACTCACGGTCAGATATTTTGCCTCCATGAGACAGGTGAAATAGGGCTTTTTCTGGATAAGAGGCCAGCAACTGCAATGATTAGAAAGATCCAGAAATGCTTTTGGAACTTTGTTGTTTGACCCCTAACGGCCGTGCAACACATTGGGGGGTTTAAAGTCAGTGCTCGAAATGTGATGGTAGTAGCACGTCTTGTTGTTTTTTAGTTACAGAACAGGACTACTTTTTTTTATCTAAGTAAATGTGCAATACTTACCTTGCTATTTACTTTGTGTTAGGACATACTACTCTACTGTATGTTCTTCTTTTCTCTATTTTTCCGTCTAGGTAATTCTATCTGTATGTATGTATGTATGTATGTATGTACAGTATGTATGTATGTTTTGTCATTGCCCATTCCATTTAATGGACGCACTGTAATGTTTTCATCTGCAATATTGCAGTGATGTTATAGAATAAGAGAAACTAAAAGTGTTAACTTCTTGCAAGTTGTTTTGAATGCAGCTACCGAAGGATGTCTGCATTCAACTTTACTGATTTCTCAGGCGCATTTCGGAGTCTATGTATCAGCACAGAGAAAACTGTGTTTGGAAGCGCAGAGAAAACTGTGTTTGGAAGCGCAGAGAAAACTGTGTTTGGAAGCACAGTTTCATTTTTTTGGAGCACAGTAGCATCATATGTAAAACAATATGAACAATTTGGGATGGGAGGAATTCAACACAGAGGATTACAACACCTATAGTATGGCCAACACTAGTATATTGCAAAAAAAATATGGTGGCTTCCCAAAATATAGCTTTACTCATGGTTTGAATATCATCATTAAGTGTTTTATTGTGGAAAGGCGGAGCTAGCAACATTTCAGTTCCTATGTAGAATTTTCATCAGAAAGGAATAGGAACATTGTATCCTCTTACATCTGGTGCACAATCATAGACTGACGCCTTTTCTGAGCTGACTGCTTTGTTGCACAAATAAAAGGGAAAGAGAATGATGCTTAGGGACGCAGAATGTGATACATCTCACTTATACTGTATATATGCACCATGCAACTCCTTCCTATCTCCTCTTACTGACACTCCCCATGTCGTGAGCTGGAGCACCATACATCAAGTGCCGGTACAGGTTATGGATCCCGTCCGCTGGTAACTTCCATTGTTTTGAAAGGGAGTTAACACCGGAACGGGTGTGATAGCCTGTACCGGCACTGCATGCATGTGCCCCATTGATGCAAGCTCAAAATACCCCAGGCTTCCCCAAAATTGCCTTGATACATAGGCCCAATTATTTTTAGTATAACGTAGTAGCACTGCAGTAAGTGGGTGCCAGTGTGCCATGCAATCTAATTTTTTTAAATCTGTGTTGGATCTAGAAAAAAGTCAAAGATTTGAACAAACAGCAGAAAGAAGCAACCACCCATCTTAATGCTGCAGAAACCAGCTTGGAACAGACCAACAGCATGTTACGGCTCCTGCAGAAGAGCAAAGAGGTATGTTTCAAACGGTTCCTTTAATTCTGCTCTACACCTTGTGGGAGAAGTACAGTATGTCACAATTAAAGAGAACATATCCTATCATTAACATCTCTCAGTGATATCAGGAATCAGGATCCTAGAGATGTGAATCCTGGCATTGACCACTTCATACATTTCCTGTCAGAAGGGCTGGCCAAACACTGCACTGCAAAGTAGTGACTTTGAGGCCACTACCACTGCACAGAAACATGACAGAGAGAGTTACCAAGCTTAAGCTGAAGAGGTTTTCATTCATGGAACACATTTTCTTAGAAAAAGCCCACTGAGCATTTATTTATTTATTTATAAAATGTTTTACCAGGAAGTAATACATTGAGAGTCGCCTCTCGTTTTCAAGTATGTCCTGGGCACAGAGTTAAGATGACAAATAATACATGGTTACAAATACAGTTACATAAGTGAACAGGGTATACATTATATACAAGACATTGCATGCACAGTTAGAGATAATGTATATTATGGGCGTATGTAACAGTTACAGACCAGATTCAAATGTGAGACAGCTTTAGTTTTGATAAACATAGACTGGTGGTTGGCTGTGAGAGTCTCCGGTAGATTGTTCCAGTTTCGGATGCACAGTAAGAGGAGGAGCGGCCAGATACTTTGCTGAACCTTGAGACCATGAACAGTTTTTTGGAGTCAGATCTCAGGTGATAAGTGGTGTTTGCAGGGTGTGATATACTGTACACTATAGCAGCATGCTACTGGGCACTGGCAGGTTGCTTTTAACCTGCGGTCAGCGAATGTTTCCCAGTGCCTGCTCTCTGGCTAAACCTCCTCCTCAGTATGTGTCCTTCCCGCGGAGCTGAGCTTGGTCCCGCTGAGCTCTGATCATCAGACAGTGACTCCCTTGCATTTCATCTCTTTTTTTTTCCCCTCCAAAATGTCTTCTTTTTTATTTGGTGAAGTTAGTATTTAATTTTAGTTTTTGTTCTACATTTTATTGGACCAACAAAAAAGGGACACATTTATATTATACAGGGACTAGCACATACACCTACACACAACTTATTTTCCCCTAAAGTCCCTTAAACTTTCATAGTCTAACAAACGATCAACTTTATAACTCCTCTTTTTAAAAGTAACACATTTACAGTAGGAATGTGTTCATTTGCTGAATCGTGTAGGTATGAGTAAAATTCTGTGGTTTTGTTATATAATATAGTTACATTCACAGTCTATCGTACTTCTGATTAGCTGGATTACTGCGAGGTGCCTGCATGGAGAAGTCCATGCTCACAGGGTTAGTTAGGGCAGCTTCATCAAGAATCTAACTGGAGATGCCTGAAATGTTTTCAGTGTTTGCACAGTTGCCGAATTCTGGAAATTCACAACAACGGAAAAAATGGCAAAAATATGAAACTTCACCAGAAATTGCCAACTGCAAATATCTCACTTAGAAAGCACCGCTCATACCAACTTTTTAAAAATATTTGATGAAAACCGGCTGGCAAATGTTGGTGAATTTGAGACCATTTGCTTATTTTAACATCTGCAAAGCCTTCTCTCCCATATGTATTTAAATAAATTGTGAACGGGTCCTCCCCCCGCCCCCCAGTGAACCAGGGCAAGTTTGCACTAATAACCTCGTCAAAAAAATTGCATAATGACGTAAATATAATTACATATCGGTATAATAACCAGATGTCTTTCTTTTACACCAACAAAAAGGAATATGAAAAACTTGACGCGCAGTTGGATGGAGCTAAGCAGGAACTAAATGAAAAAGTGAATATGCTTTCTAAATCAGCCAGTAAGGAGCCATTGGTAATAATGGCAGAGAAGCATGCTCAGTCACTGCAGAATCTAGCAAACCAGCTGGCCGAGTGAGTACCTGTTTTATTTTGCTACTCTATGTTTAGAAGACATTTTAATAATGAAACATTATGAGGTCTTCGTCTCAAGACCGTGTATGCAAATTTCTGCCAAATCTGAGCTTTATGTTTCACTGCGCGGACTCGGCGGCCCCCCTTCTGCACATGCGCGGACTCGGCGGCCCCCCTTCTGCACATGAGCGGACTCGGCGGCCCCCCTTCTGAACATGCGCGGACTCGCGACCCCCTTTCTGCGCATGCGCGGACTCGGTGGCCCCCCTTCTGCACATGCGCGGACTCGGCGGCCCCCCTTCTGCATATGTGCGGATTCGGCGGCCCCCCTTCTGCACATGAGCGGACTCAGCGGCCCCCCTTCTGCACATGAGCGGACTCGGCTGCCCCCCTTCTGCACATGCACGGACTCGGCGGCCCCCCTTCGTGGTACCGCCGTATTGACGGATCACCGAGAAGCAGAACGCTGAGAAGCAGGGCCCTACTGTATAGAGTTAGTGACCACTCTTCGCTTTCACAGCTTTTTTTTGTGTGTTAACATTGAACACCACACATAACAAATATAGTTCTCTGTAAAAAAACAAAACACCTTACTGTCGTTATTAAGCTTTTAAGATAGTTGGCCGAGTTACGATAGTTACCATATACACTGTACCAGATATTTGTGGTTTGATGCATGATAGCACTGGTCCAGTGCTGGATGTCCAGAAAAAGTCAAATTGACGCCTGGACGTTTGTAATGTGCGCAGAATCAAGAGGAATTCCAGCAGTGATGAACTGGTACGATGTGCAATTGATGCCGCAGCTGCCTATGAAAATATCATAAATGCTGTTAAAGCTGCAGAAGAGGCTGCAAAGAAAGCAGGAGAGGCAGCGGATTCTTCATTGACAGTAAGTCTAATCTCTTTTACGCCCCATTCTCTTTTTACGCTTACGTGGGCTTTCGCAAAGCTCCGATAACGAGTATTGGAGCTTGATCGGTGTTCACGGCCACTGATTGAGTGGCAGTCAACGCTGATCGAGCTCTGATACCCGTTATCGGAGCTTCATGAATCCCCCACGTTAATGTCATGCTTTACTCTTACTGTATCTTCCCATACACACCACGATCACTGATTTTCAAACACATGTCCAATCGTATATCATCAGCGGGCTGCACCGCTGCACATGTATGTATTAGAAAAGTTTTGCATCTGTATTTATTTAAATTTTTTTAAGTACAGTATGCCTGTCAAGTTACCTATTTTAGTTCTATTGAAACAAAATAGCGGCGGCATTTCTGATTTCTCATGGGAAGAGTGACTCACTGATTTGAAAGATTGTTCCAGGTTTAACACCAGACTGTTGGTGTACATATATTCAGTAGACGGTATGAAGATGTTTCCTAGAGGGTGTAGCAGTGTTTCTTTTCGTGGTTGTACCTCTCACAAATATGCAGGACTCTTCTTTATTGTATTCTTGTGCAGATCTTCCAGACACCACAATATGCTGCTAACCTTCTAGACATGCAAAAGTATATGACCAACACTGCTCATTACACAGTCATATCTCTCAATAGACTGCCAGTCTAACCAGGAGAAACACTTATTATTCGAGCTACAGTCAGCTCTGTATACTTGAAGTTACATATAGCTCCTGCATCATTACAATGGATAAAGGGTTGACCATACAGCACAGGTGTATATGTTAAGATGTGCATAACGCAGGAATCTCTTCTTTTAGAAAGTACAAAGCGAGGACTTACCTGGAAAAGCCAAGAAATCGAAGTCTGACTCAGAGACACTGTTGGATCAGGCCAAGAAAACCCAAAAATCATTACAAGGTATTGCAGAAACATTTGTTACACACTATGAAGTCAGAACCTTGCCAACTGCATACTCATGTCAGTGGTAAAATAGCCCCAAAAAAGTACATTCTGTGGCTCAGCCACGGTTTCTTAAGCTTAATTTGCAGCTGCAAAGCTGAATGGTTCTGACGAGTGGCCACAGCGCCCCTGAGAACTGCTGTATATTCCAAGTGCAGACAAATCTTTACACTGTCTCTCTGCCCATTCTGCAGGGGTGCAATGACAGTCTTGCAGAAGTTATTCAAGTATCTAATTACATCCTGATTTAAAAACAGTTTTACATTATGATGGATCAAAATGTTGTACTTTTGTTATTTTCAGTGGCGGCAACACATACAAACAAACTTGAGTGCCCCTATCCGGGTAATTCTATGTTGTCTGAAACGGCCAATCATGAAAACCCATATTGACTTAAATGGGAGTTGCTTACGCTTCAGACAATATGGAATTTTCTATGTTTCACAAGCTTTCTTTAAGTCTTTGTCTGTCTCTAAAGCATCACACAGACTGCAGACTGCAGAAATAAAAGTATTACTATAAATTACTATCACTACAGCAGAAGTAAAACATTACGGAGATTAGGTAAATCCCCTGAGTCAAGTTGCTGTACAACCTTCAACATCACAATTTACCGTAGGATCATAGCAACTAGGTCAGGATGAAGAATCCAGCAGCACTGACTATACTGTATATGTCCATAAATGGGATGCCCGGCCTATCATTTCCAAACCACGGCTTGGCTGTAAAAACTGCTTCACGCAGAACACTGAAACGTTAGTGACCTCTTTGTAAAACAGAGGGAGCTAAAACGTGTCACATTTAACAACCTCCATATCTGCTACCGATATCTTGAAGTATTTTACTGTATGTGCGTCTTTAGTGTGTCTTTTATCTTTACTGTACTCTACTTGGTGAAGGGCTGTTTGCCAGGTTATACCATACATCAGGGGTTCTCAAGACCTGCCCGACAGGTCAGGTTTTCAGGATATCCTTGGCCAGTGGCCAGTCTGATTGAGCCACCTGTGCTGAAGCAGGGATCTCCTGAAAACCTGACCTGTTGGGGAGGAATTGAGGACTTGAGTTGAGAACCCCTGCTGTACCTTGTTTGGCTTTCAGTGGGTATCACAGAAGCATTAATTGGTTGCATTTAATACTTGGAAAGGTAAAAGCAAACACCATGTATTACTAAATTATTCAGCAATTCATATTGTATTTTTTGCAACAAAAACAAACGGAATGGCGAGATCCATTAAATCCATGTAGTGCAATCATCCACAAACCTTTCCTATTCACTGATCCCTTTTTTAAACTTACTGTAGATATCAATCCAGAACTTGAAGATACAAAAGACAGACTTGCTGAGGCCAAAGAAAAGAAGAACAAGCTGTCTGGTGACCTAACTTCTCTCCAAAGCAGTATAAATGATATAAAGAGAGGTGAGCGGGGTGTACTTTCCCTTTCTTGTGTTTTTCTTCAGCATTTGCATTTTGTACGTGGCTAAAATGATCCTAATTGGAATGTGCTGTTTCCCCTTCACTAGGATTTAATACATGAATTAACTTTTTGTTTTTGCAGATGACATAGACAACATGATCAACAATGCGAAGGATTTGGTTACAAATGCCAACAGTGTTACTAAGAATGTTCTGGATGAATTAAAACCCATTAAAGAAGACGTGGATAATATAAAGATTACAATCGGAACCACACAGAGTGCTGATTTTAATGAGGCGTTGGCCGATGCAAGCGATTCCGGTGAGCAATTTATTTAATACATATACATGAAAGTAGCTTGAGGGCATGAATGCCCCGGTTCAATGTGGTAAGAAACACAGTAACACACGTCCAATGCTATAACATGCATTGAAGGGAATGCAAACAAAATCCGAATAGGAACCGGAGCTCAGCCTCACCGATGTAACGTGGGACACAGGACATTCTTTCAAGGATTTATTGGGTTAAAAGAACATCAGAACAAAATCCTGACAAACACTCTGACATGTTTCATGCTCAGGGCGCTTTACCAAAGAGTAGTTGAAGGGAATTCCATTGAAGGGTATGGACCATCATAATGGTGCTCTACCCTGTTCTCGGTCTGTAGCAATAACCTGGAGCCACTTGATAGCTTTACTTTTTGTTTAGCCCTAGAAATGTCCTTTTAAAATATATATTCTTCTGTGGGGATATGATTAGCTTCAATTACCACTTATGTCATATTCAATTCCATTAAAATGTATCACAAATTACTTTCTCTTATTTCTCTTAGAAGTCGTTTTATCTTTCACTTTTTCATCCTTATTACATCCGTCACTATCAAATTCTTGAGACGGTTGTTTTCCCCCAAACTTTATTTTTGCACAATGTCAAAGGTGGGTGCATACAAAAGAAAGAGAGGACCATACAAAAATACACAAAAGGGGAATTGTTACACACGTGGTGCATTGCCATCATGGCTGTACCACTGCCGTCAATTATTTTCCCAAAATAATATCTTAAGACTTTTTTAATTCCAGAAAAAATAATGATGTTACAAAATGTGGCTAACTTGTAACTCATTCAGGTTAACTGATAATTAGGAATCACTGCAGCAATCTTACCTCACTTTGGTATCATCGTTTAACCAGCACCTAACAAAACCAGCATACATTGTATGATCTATGGAATCTGCTGAGCGAAGCAGAGTTCGGCTTTTACTGTGGGTCTACATTTGAAATCATGCATTAAACTATGAAACAAACATTAAGATGTTAGGTAATGTGTTGTGTATTTACATCCAGAGGGAATCCAATATGTGTGGCTAAGTGGAAATGGAGATACCATAACTATACCTTTTTTTTCTGCTAAACTGAATTTAATGTTACCTAGTGGTTTTCAACCTTCTTGACACGGAACCACAGCCAGGGCATTTTTCAGGCTCGCAAAGCAAGTCTCTATTTGTTTATCCTCTAAGCGCATATTATTATTATTATTATCATTTATTTGTGAAGCACCAACATATTCCGCAATGGGGTACAGAGTTATGTATGTTACAAAAACATCAAGAGTTATATACAGGCGAGGCTAAACATGCACAAACAGATAAAGAGAAGCAACGAGGACCCTGCTTGTGAGAATTTACAATCTAGAGGGAATGAGGGATAATGTTGACACAAGAAGGTAAGGTGGCTGCTCATTGTAGGATAAGGTGGGGCTCAGGATAGAATATGACCCAGTCTGACAGCTGAAGCCATTGATGTTGTTTTTTTGGGGGGGTGGGGGTGGGGATGTTACGTAGAATGCAGATTGGTGCAGCCACACAGCTGGTCCAAATGTTGTTGGGAGGGGAGTTGGATGTTAGCTGTAAGGCGAGTAGGCTTCCTTGCAAAGGTGAGTTTTCAGGGAGTTTTTAAACATCTGAATGCTGGGGCTGAGAGGCAGTCTGATGGTGCGTGGTAGGGAATTCCAGAGATAGGGGGCAACACGGGAGAAGTCTTGCAGGCGGGAGTGACAGGAGGTAATAAGGTGGGAGGAAAGGCGGATGTTGTGGGCAGAATGTAAGGGGAGTGTAGGTATGTATTTGTGGATGAGGGCTGAGATGTAGTGGTAACCATGTAACCATTTAAGCACACACTCACATACAGTATTTGCAAACACATGTGCTTAGTAATCTATTGATTGTTCCTAAAATCTGATCTGGCTGGGGGGACATGAAAAGACGGGTCAGAAACTTTGATGGCTTATGTGTACACTGAATTTTCCATATCCTCTTCTCTATTCTATATCCCATGGCTGTTTCTTTATTGGTTATTTTCCTTTTAAATCTCAGTAAAGAACTTAACAAACAAACTTCCGGATCTCTTTGACAAAATCAATTCCATCAACGAGCTGATGCCATTAGCAAATATCTCAGAAAATGTAAACCGCATCAGAGAGCTCATTCAGCAGGCCCGGGATGCCGCAAACAAGGTATTGGTGACCGCCTGTATTGCTACCTCCATAGCTCCCATTTAAACTGGTACTATATGTTATACTTGCGTTCTGCAAGATTGTTTCTGCTCTTTATGCCATAACCAATGGGGAAAATAATTGACAGTTCCCCAGAGTAATTGCTAATTGGAATTTGTTGCTTATTTTGACTGGTTCTGACAATTTAAATACATCACGGCTGGTTTTAAGGGAAAATGCTACCAGAACTATAGAAGTAGCCTGTGCATCGCAGGGCAGAAAACAGATACATGTGACGGCTCTTGTCTAAGTCATGAAATCCTGCACGTAATGTGTCTTCTTTGAGTCTACAACAGAACAAATGCTGCAGACATACAGTACCAGATGCAACCAGGTGCAACTCACTCTGTCACAGACATTGGGTTTTACACCACACTTTACATTATATTCGCAGATATATGCTGGGCATTTTTTGCCTGGTGATGATAAAGCACTTGATAAATGTGTTAACCATGTAACTGCTGCTGCTCGGTTGTACAATACAACATAGAGTGGCTCTGAGTATTTTATCTTTTTAAAAATTCCTGCCTTAATGCATCTTGTATCGGGTCAATTTTCCGACACTGCTTTACAAATTCTTCTAGCATCCACGACTTACATTGACATGTTAATAAGTATACGTCACAGGGTGAAATGATGAATGTAACATTCATTGTATATAGTCCCTAGTATTCCATATTG
Source organism: Ascaphus truei (assembly GCF_040206685.1). NCBI lineage: Eukaryota > Metazoa > Chordata > Amphibia > Anura > Ascaphidae > Ascaphus > Ascaphus truei. The sequence goes on along the minus strand of NC_134484.1, from coordinate 131,977,016 downwards.
CAGTTACATAATCATCACCTACTGTATGGCTCATTTTCTATATCTACCGACTATGCCATTTTGGGAGCCTAATTGCTTCACAAATGGGAAAAATATTTGGGCATTGAAAGCATTTACAAAGGTGGATTTGTGCCATAGGCTACAGGAGGTGAATATGGTAGAGTGCCAATGTAATATTACAGTGGGATGGTGGTGATTTATTTACCATGAAGATTTTTCATTGAATCTTCTGTAGTATCTCAGTAGTGCTGGATAGTACAATACATTCATTAAAACATAATGCGGTGAACAAAGACAATATTTCTGAATGTGGTTGAAAGTACTTTTTATTGTGGGATTGTGAGCTACACAAATTCAAAGCAGTCATTTTCAGTGCTTAGCAACACATTTATTTAGATAAAACTTACAAGCTAGCTAATATAATGAATAATAAAAGTTTGCAAATTGATGCAAAACAACTTTAGTGTTAAATGTGAATGTAATTGGCAAATGACTTTACAACTGCTGTGAGCCACGTAGGCAAATTACAATGTACTAAAGCCTGCAAACTTCAAAGGGGATTTGGGGCATCATTGGTATAAGGGCTGGCTAGAAGAAAATATATTTGCATTACTACAAATCCAGTTATATTTTGTTTGTACCGTTAAAATCTTTTGTTCATTTACAAACTAATCATTTCACTAAAACATTTGGAAACCCCTCTGCATTGTCTTTCGTTTCTTGATAGGTTGCTATACCCATGAGGTTCAATGGCAGTGCTGGGGTTGAGGTGCGACCTCCAAGCAACCTTGAAGATTTAAAAGCCTACACGTCTCTTTCATTTTTTCTCCAAAGACCAAACTCGCGTTCAGACCGCCGCAAGCGACAGCTGTCCTCAAGAATGTTTGTCATGTACCTGGGCAATAAGGATGTAAGTATTAGCTATACCACAAAAAGAGGGGACACGTATCTGTGTTTTTATAGAGCTTCTAAAGCCTAAAGATTTTACAGTAAAAAAAAAATAACATTTTAGATGTTAAACTTTAGATTTTGAATTGTGAATTTGGTAGAACGCTTTAGAAAAGTTTAAGAATGTTTTAGATTTTGATATTTGAAATGCTTTGTCATTAGAAATTAGAAATTGTTATGATTTTGAGATTTCAAGTTTAGGAATCCTTTAGAAACGTTGTGCATTTTATTTCATAATACTTGATAACAGCCATTTTAAAAACTTTTGCTGAAAAATGTTGTGCACTAATTGTGTAGTCTGTTAGCTTGAAATACAAACCCCAGTATCTTATGAATGAACGTTCACTTTGGCAAACAAGAATCAAGTGACCACCAGTCATTGTTCATTAGTAGTTTGGATTAGGTTGTGTGGGACTGTATTTGGGCAGCAGCAAGTTTCCACCTATCATTAAATGTATGTGGATAAGAATGAGTAACACATACTGATTTCTCCAGTACTGTACATGCTATATCCAAATAAGAAAGAGGGATACAAATGCATTTATCAAAATGTGTGTTTTCTGCAGCCTTCCAAGGGCTACATTGGCTTGGCTGTTGACGATGACAGGCTCCTGTGTGTCTACAAACTGGGAGACGATGAAGCTGAAATAAACGTGCAACCTTTGGTAACACAGAGTAAAACAGAAGAAGCCATTATGGACCGAGTTGTCTTTGAACGGTACGATGCTCAAACATATGCACATATATATATATATATATATATATTTTAGTACTTATCTATAAACTAGCTTTAGCTTACTCTGGGTTAATATTTGTTTTTCAGGATCTATCAGTATGCTACCCTGAAATACATCAAATCAGCCACGTCAATCAGACCAGAAACTACTACTTACAAAACAGCCGTGCAAGGGAAGACTCTTCTTAACCTTGATCCCAACGAAGTTGTCTTTTATGTTGGAGGGTTTCCATCTGACTTTACAGTAAGTGTTTCCATCCGTTTGTATTGGCTGCTCTTTATATGATAGAATAACTGATAATACACTACTTTTTTTTACTGTTGCACCACTGAAGCGTTCCTGCGCAGCTTTCTAAGCACGAGTAATCTCTTATTTCGAGGAGCGCTTCTCTCAATTATTGCGTTATGTTTCAGGGACTGATTGGTTTTTTTTCAGCATGTCCTCTGCTATGTCTTCATAGTATGAAATATGTATACAGCGCGTGTTCTGTTTTTATTTCTTTAAGTTGATATATTTTTTATTACTCCTATCAGCGCCTTACGTTTATTTTCCCGCCGTGTACTCGTGGAGAACATCGGTGCTGGTCGTCACCAACATTCTCTCTGTCCGCTGCTGATATCTGCAAGACCACGACGGACTGGCAGTATACTTACTCCTTTATTATTTTGTTTTTTTTCAGCCTCCCCCTAAATTGAACTTTGCTAAATTCACGGGCTGCATTGAGTTAGATGATCTCAACGAAAATATTATCAGTCTGTATAATTTCAAGAGAACGTTCAACCTGAATACCACCGAAGTGGAGCCATGTAGAAGGTACAACTTTCTGTTAATAGTCATACCCAGCATATGCTTGCTCACACAACAATGGCACGGTACTGTACATGTGTTTGGGGGGAAGGGGTTCACATAAGGTAACGCGCTTTCACGTAAAACTGTAGTTTACGTCACAGAAACATTTACCACACTGAATAGCAGCACTGTCAACATCAGTACAATAGGTGACTTGAATTTCTATCAGTGGTACATTCCAGCTCCATTGCTTTTAGTTAAATAAGGACTGCAAGAAGTGCTCTGCCATGTAGAATTACAAGCAGTTTAAAGCAAGTGTCCTCGCTTCTTTCTGTATATTTTTTCAAAATTGTACGTGGACTGGGAGGTTCCCCTGCAGCTGATCTGCAGTCCCCGGAACTCCGAGGATATTTTTATTTGTGCCGTGGGAGACGCACAAGCCCCCCCCCCCCCCAACCCCCAAATATGACGTTGAAGCTTTCTATGGAGCGCCAGAGCTAGGCTTACCCCTGCAGCTATTTTGTGTACACCGGGCAAATATTAGTGCCCTTTGGAGAAAATTGTTTCTCGAGAATAGGGAGGTCACCACAGGTCAGGGTACGGCAGATTGTTTCCAAGAGACTGACCAGTTAAGGTAACGTTAAAAAATCCCCCCACCCCTACAAAGCGAGAAGCGCAAGCAACTGCTTTAAAGCCAGGTCCCTGCTGCAGTCGGCGGTGCGTGCAGCCGCATGCGCGCCTCCCACCAGCTCCTTACCGTCTTCCTGGCAGTCCCCGGTTCCGCCTCACTCCCTGTGTACTGTGACGCGTCAGCCAGCAGGGGCTTCAACAGGATGCTGTTCCTGTGCGGCGATGCGTCACGTGGTGCGCCAGGGAGCCAATGAAGAGGGGAGATCGCCGGCAGGGGGGTGGATCCAAGTTGTCAGAGTTCCCTTCTAATTTTCCATGCATACATCAGTAGAAGAGAGTATTGGGTCACATATATGTGTAGGACAGTGAGTGCGGTAGAAGTAACTCCTATTACAGGATGATTGCAAAGTTATGCATATTATAAGGGAGATTGTACAGTAGGTTCAGCACCTAAGGGTGCATTCACATTTTTGGAACACCTTCCACTCATCTCTGTTAGACATGCAGTGCGCAACCAGAGCTTCTGGGTCCTGAAGAATTGAATTGTTCTCTGGCATACTGTAGCTCTTAAACTATTGATTATCTTTTGAGGAAGTTAAGTTAGGGTGAGTTGAGTTGTGAGGTGTGCACCGCCAGGACGCAAGGCGGGCGTGCAGGCGCGTGCAGCGGGGCCTTAGCCTCAGGCAACATTTTGTAGCACAAATTACTGATGTTTTGCATTTTTGGGTTTTGGTGCAATGGGAGATGAATAAGTAGTCACAGTAGTAAACCTGCAGTGCAATGCAGTGCAAACTGAGGAGTTTGCAACAAATCTGCAAGGCTAGATTAAGAGACCTACAGATGTTCTGTAGCAAATCTTATTGCTCCTGTTGTCATATTATGGTGGGATATTCTGGGATATTCTGTCCACAGCCACTGAATGCTATGGGAGCTCTGTGATATTCTGTGCTATTTCTGCGTTATAACATGACATGGCAGAAGCAATGTACTGTTCTACATCTGTATGTGCCATTTTAGGCAAAAATAGTACAGAGAGGGGGATTTTCAGCTTGTGTCGCTTTGCTGCAATGTATCAAGGTACAATACAATATACAGTATTTGTATTTGTGGAGGGTCATAAATAGGAGGAATAATCTCATATCCATTTTAGCATCACCTTTTTTTAAAGATCATGAGGGGTGTTTTTCCCATTTTGGTTTGTGTCAAAAAAAGTCTGGCAGGTGTGAGGTGGGATTAACCTGAATGGTTAACAGTCTGCACCATGTGCAACAGGGTTAAATAGCAAACTCCCAGCACGTTTTCTGGCAAATATATCTATCTTTCATATAAATACATACAAATAAATCTGCAATAGAAAACCCAAATCTAGATTACAGAAAATACACAGATTAATTTCAGACAAAACACTACATGTATCTCCAACTCATTTGATCAATGATCAAATAAGAAACAAAAGTAATTCTGATTACAATCACAAATTATATTTTTGTGTATAGTTTATGTACTATACACAAAAACTTCCTGTATTAAAATAGTACACATGTGAAAGTGTAAGGTGAAGCCGGTTGAATCTACTCCTTAATACATTTAAGTAACATTGCCAGACAGTAAAATGGAAATGTACACGTAGACTACTTGTATTAACAACCTACGTACTGTATATCTAAAACCTATTGAGCGATATTAGGGCCTGCAATGCATGTCATTGTTATACACTTGCAGATCTTCTGGTGCTGAAGTAATCTATTCGTTTTTGAAGAGGGGTTGAGATACTTTTACGTCCCATGTGTCAAGTACATTTTTTTATAGCTGCCTTTCTCTGTGTTTGTTTTTATTTTCATGAGGCCCAGGGTGTAATTTAAAAAAAAACTGTTATTGTAGATATAGGAGAGAAAAGAACAGAGTTCCAGATGTCAGTGTATCAGAGTTATGTCTTTGACAAAGCGCCGTGAGCGCGAAACGCGTCAGTGACTTACCTGCCATCATCCACGTTGTCACCACTCCAATAAGGTTGTTTTTATTGACTAACCTGTACATCCAGCCCCAGGTTTTTACAAGCTGTGCTCCACTTTTTGTTCACCATATCCTGGATCTTCTTTCTATTGTAGATATAGAGACGAGTCAGACACCAGCTTCTTTGAGGGCACCGGATATGCGAGCATACAAATAACTGTCGGCCCGATCAATAGTCAACGCTTTGAACAAACTATTCTGACCACAGCAGATGTTGGCTTGTTGTTCTTTGCCGAAAACGAGGTATGCAAAGATTATATTTGAATACATATTTCTGTATGTCATTGCTTACCCTAAATCTTCCTCTAACTTTGTAATTGGTGCCAACATGTACCGAGGCTGCTGGTGATTCGCAGGGCCTCCCAACAATGGCTGCTGGTGATTCGCAGCGCCTCCCAACAATGGCTGCTGGTGATTCGCAGCGCCTCCCAACAATGGCTGCTGGTGATTCGCAGCGCCTCCCAACAATTCCTGATCCACAATGTGCTGAACCAGAGCACCTGAGAGACAGCAAACTGTTCTCGCGGTCACGGCAACTGATTGCAGCCTCTATCCTCCTAATGTTTGAGTTCCCTACCACCACAACCTGCTTAGGTCTCTGAGCATTCTTGGTTCCCCAGTATCCTAGGAAGGTTGTGCTGTTGGTTGAAGTCTTTAGCGACAATTATCCTAAGCTTTTGGACATTATTCAAAAGAAAGAAATAATATTCCTCATATACAGTGTATATATATGTACCTGTTCCAAGCTTAGAAATTCAGTAGGGAAATTCCTTGCAATCCAACTGGTTATTCCAGTATGCCCATAGATTATCCCTCCACTGCCACTGGGACCCATTTGCAAGTGAAGAGGTTGATTCCAAACGGTAGCAAAAGACTGCAGTTGCAAGGCTTGTAAATAATCATAAAAGCATTATACTGTACATGACGTGCTTTCTTATTGCAGGACAATTTCATCAGTATAAATATTGAAGATGGTATCCTCGTGCTTAAATACAAAATAAACTCAGACCCTGTGAAAGAAGTAAAAAGTGATCAGGCCCGTATAAATGATGGAAAAGACTATTTGGTATGTACTAATAATGAACTGCTTTAATGTTTACATTATATATACTGTAGTAGGGTCTGCATATTACTAGTCTCAACTATGGACAAATGTTCCAGTGCTATACTGAGTTTGAAGCAGGTGGAACCTGGTTCAATTCCTGGTGTTGGCTCATTGTGATCTTGGGCAAGTCACTTTATCTCCCTGTGCCTCAGGCACTAAAAACTCATGTGTTACAATAGCAAAAAATGTTACTAGTTCCTCATACAGTAAATTATATTATTTTGTACAGAGTATTGAAAACTTTGCAGGTCTATTATTTAAGTGTTATACAAACATTACATTCAAAATTCTATTTTTGTGTGTTTTTTTTTAATCAGTTGTGTAGTATTAGTTAATACTTACTGCATTTTTTTTCACTCTTTATGCCCTTTTGAATGATTTTGAATGTATTAAGCTTTTTTGAGTTGCATAGCAACTATTTAGGAAGCCGCAGCACTTCCTCTTTTGAAACAGGCGGCCATATAGCGTGCCCTGGGAAGCAGGATCTTTGCCGATTACAGGAAACGGATCGATCGGCAGCTTAGATAATTGCTTTGCCGTAAATGTATAGAACTGCTGCATTTATAAGAACATAAAACTAAAAATATGGGCAAGAGTCAATGCCCCTTTAGGTAACAGCAGAGCCGGAATTAAGAATATATATACTTAAAGATAATATGTAAGGGTGGAGCATGGGTACTAACAAGGTGGACGGGGAGGGGCACATAAACCATATAATATTTTATGAAGAGCAACTACGTCACTTGTAGGTTCAGTTCCTCATAGGACAAAAAGTGAATGGCGATGATAACATCTTTTACATTAAGGGCCTCATGCATCACCGGACCATTTAAATCACCCTTTTTATGAGCGTTGCTATCACGGTATTCAGAAAGCCTTCATTACCTGTCATAGTAAAATTCACAAAACATAAACACACTTGCACACTGACACAGCCGCAAGCATGATTAGGAAGATGGAAAACATGCGGGCACAAGGCAAGTAATTTTCTCCACATCAGGGGAGCGCAACCCAAAATAGACAAAGAAGGCAAAAAATAGTGTAATGTGGGAAATAGGGAATGTGTTGTTAGGGATAATTATAATTTGGCACAGGCAAGTGTATTCTGTATGTGTTTGTAGCTGATTTTTTTGGGAGTGAGAAACACTATTGCTCTACATAATGTACAGTGTTTATTTTCATGGGCTTTAGGAAGCATCAAGTAATGCTTTACAAATGTCATATATATATATATATATATATACATATATATATATATATAACCACACACGTTAAGGCATGTGTTGGCGATCTTAGCTAGTTAAATGAAAAAAATAATTGTAATTTCCTATCTCCCACAGATTTTGCTGCAGACTAACAGCAACCAAAAGAGGGTACTCGTTGCTCAAGGTCAGAAGCTTGCAATAAATGCCAGTGATGTGAACATCTTTAGCTTCAACACCTACTATGTGGGAGGAATTCCGTCATCCATTAGAGAAAAGTGAGTTAATGATTAATAGAAGAACTGTTTTAATTGCCCTCATCAATAAATAATGATTTCAATCGCTGAAACGTGGGACTACCTGAAGAGATTTATCTTGAGCTAAGAGCTTGAAAGTCGTATTGAGAACGTAACATTCTGGCACATCCTGCATATGGAGGGCACTCAGATTTCACATCTATGCCACTGGCCAAAACTGCAGGGCTACATCAGGTCATACTTATCAAAGATTTTTCATAGGATGTAGGCCCATGTTTACTAAACGGTGCTACGTCATAAGATGCCAATGATTTAAATCAAAACAGCACCAATTACAAAGCAGCCAGTTGTCCATGTTGTAAGGAGATCATTCCAGCAGAATGAGTGCAAACCTTCATGGAAGAAAACCTGCATAGATGTGGTGGATACAGTCTGTTCTCACCTGGTGTTACGAGCTTCTCTCTCTAGGACTGATATTCATTGAATTACCTTTCAAAACGAAAAGACAGAGTATACTATTTAGTAATGTGTGACAGGGAAATCTTAGTGTTCACCAATGTCACCTTTCTGTTGTGGGTCGGTGCTGGTCTTGCATGCATGAGATCCTATGTATAGGACACGGAAACTGAACTTCATGTTCTATATCTAGCTCTGGTTATGCAATTTTTCCTGCTGATCTGCCTTACTAGTTCTGCAGGCTATCTACCTGTTCCTGACAGACCCAATGATTCCTTTTTATTATTGTATTCTATTTTGCATGGTTAATCTCGCAATTCAATGTATAGGCCCCTAAAAAAAACTATGATGTATTACTATATATGTATGTAATCTGTGTTTAACTCATGGAATCATTGTAAATAAGAATTGCTTGAGGAAGAGAGACAACTGTCGAAAGCTTGTCTTATAATATCAATTGTTAGTCCAAATAAAAGTCTGAAGTACTCATATTTATTCTGAAATTCTCATTTATTTTTTCAGGTGTTGGTATTTTTGTCAAAACTCTCCAACTGTATTGATTTTTATTTGTCTCCGAATAGATTTAATATTCAAACCCCTCCATTCCGTGGCTGTATGAGAAATGTGAAGACCCCAAGGAGCTCCGCCAAATTCAAAGAAACCTATGGGGTCAGCCGAAGGATCCCCGACAACTGGAACGTAAGTCAGAATGCTGCATGCTTATTCAAGGCCCACATCTTTAAATAGGAAATAAAACAAAGAACATTCCAAGCTGAGATATATTTTAATTAAAACATACGGTAAGTTTGGTTAAATCGGAGGAAAAATATTTGTAAGCAAGCGAAGTTACTCATTCAATTTTGATCTTGGTACCTACCCTCCCTCCACCCCAATACATTCCCCCCTTCCCAGTTTTCCCGTTCCGCACCCAGACCCTTCCCCGGGCACCCCCCACAAATTTCCCCTGATTACTGTTTTATTTTTGCTATGAATATTATGTTTTGTTACTCATCTATTCACCGCGATTTTATGTTGATTTTGTTGCTGTTTCCCCCCTCAGTTGTTACTCCTCCTCCCCCATCCTTGAAAAAAGTATAAGAAAATTCAAGTGATAAAAAAAAACATATGGCAAGAATACATCATTAGCAAAGTGCAGAACTTAATAATCCAATATATAGGTGTGCATTAAACACTAAACCTCCTCATTTTGCTTTGCCTTGACCTCACCACTGCAAGGGCTATGTCTGTAAGTGTATGTATGTATGCCTTTATTTATCTAGTGCCATTAATGTACATAGCGCTTTACAGTAGTAATACACGGGACAATCATATAAATAACAAATAATACAAATTACAGAACATGGGAATGTTCTATGTTTTATGCTTCTGGCATAAAAGTAGCATTTCGGAAGAGGAGTCCCTGCTCCGACGAGCTTACAATCTAATTGGTAGGTAGGAAGAACGTATAGAGACAGTAGGAGGGCGTTCTGGTAAGTGCGTCTGCAGGGGGCCAAGCGAGTCTGTGTTGTTTTTCTCATAGTAACTCAGAGTTGACACTATTCCTGAACCTCAAGCATCCTCTCTGAGAAAGCAGTCTCTGGTTCCCTTCTGCACCAAGTAATTGCTGCTCTTCTCTGTATTCCTTTAGGTTGTCCGCTCAGCAGAATTCTCCCGTGGGGGAACACTTGCACTGAAATCAGACGGATTTCCTTTCCCCAATGACTTTCAGGCGTCATTTGGATTTCAAACTTCTGAGGCCAATGCTATGCTGTTTAATCATAACGCACAGGTAAAGGAATTTGTATTTTTGGGCGAGATCATTTAAGGCTGACTGCAAATTCAACTGTCTAAAAGAAGGAGCTGCAAATGTATGAAATCCTGGAGCAAACACAGGGATGTCACCAGGCCCTAGATTACAAGAAATAGCTTCAGCAAGTGTTTTTTAGTTGATTTGTTTTTTAATTGTGAAGGTGAATACTGTACAAACTCTGAACTTGTTATGCCTTCCCTTTACACCCAGCACCACAATGGTAAATACGTTGATTGGTATTAGCCACATTGGTAAGACATGTGTTCACAATTAGGAAGATTGTGTGTTCACAGTTTTACAAAAGCCCACAACACACTGTTGCATTATAAAGACGAATTAGTGGACTATTATTGCATGTTAAATGAAGTCCTGTTACTTAGAGATCATTTTATAAAAAATGAAATTTCCCGGGTGTTTTGTGCAAAGAGCGGGACAGATGTACCAGGACTTACTGCCTATGGCACTGTGGCTGACAAAAGCTTAAATCCGCAACTCGAGAGAGTGCTGCTGCGACTTCGCTGCAAGGGCTCCATGCTTCCGGAGCAGACCTTCTGCAGTGATAATCCTCTTGCCCGAATACAATAAGGCTTGCTACATCTGTAAAGGTTATTGCAGTGCTTGCGGGGACCAGTTCGATAGTAGAACTGTCCAGAGAAGGGCAAACTGGGCCTGGATTAGATAGGAATAGGATTTGCTCCTGTTAGAGCTAGGTACAGTAATGTAGCAAGTGCTTCCTATTTAGAATAATTACTGTACTTTGACACAGTGCTACATAGGAATCTTGTGAACAAACTGCTCAGCCTAGGCATAGATCCCACAAATGTTGCATACGTTACCGCATCCCGTGGCACAATAAAGCATTACTGCAGGTGTGAGTTACAATGTGTTTTTGTGCGATTTGCAATTGAAAAGAGCTGCGAGTTGCAAAGTTATATGATTCTGTGCGTTACCGCATAATAGCAGACACAACAGCGTCAGATAATCTGTATAATGGTCAGGTGGATAAGCGAGAGAGTTGCAGTGAATTGAATGAACTCTAAGGAAGGGTGAGTAACCAGGAGAGTGTCACAGGGTGCATGGTCAGCCATCACATTTTTACTAGTGACTTTTCAGAGTGAAGTTACTACAGCACAGTTTAGGGGGTTTTTTTTGTTTGTTTTTTTTTAAGTGCAAAATCAAACACTTAAGCAACAGGAACACATTTTTGTGCCGGTGTGAGACACCAAAAAAGATAAATACTGTATGACCGCAGGATCACCAAAAGAAAGGATCACAATGATGTTGCAGCTTCCTATTGGTCCCCAGAGCTAGGTTGAACACAGTGGCCATATTGTGCAGAACAGACACATATTCTTGCTCGGTAGAGGAATTAAGTTATATCTCGGGAACCATACACTCACGGTGGTTGGGGGACTACAGATTGTCGCCATGGGATCTCCCCCCCCCCCCTCCCTGATTTAGGTAGTGTAAAAAAAACTCCCCCCTTAAAGAAAAAACAGTCTGAACAGCAGGACCCTTTTTATTCCTGCGTCCTATTGTAAGCGGGGTGCATTTCAGCTGTACGATTTTAACAGGATATATGTAGAGCAAATATTTTTTTGTATTTCAAAGACATATGTAAACCTCATTTTATAATACTGGACGGCATACGGCATTAAAGCTAAAACAAAGGCTGTAAACATCTGGTTAACCTTCATTTTTTCTCTTTAGTTAGTCGGAAAGGGTATGTTCCCTTATAGTGATCCTGTATTCATTCTGTTGATGGTACAGGGGCCTGCAAAGTGCTGTAGAATTCCCTGGCAGCAAGAGGTTAAGCTCACTGCAGCTTATCTTACCCGATTTGCGAAAAATGGTTCATTTTCTAGTAGCATGTGAAGAATTACATTAAAACCATAAAAGAAATTCTTCGCATGGTTAAAGTTTTTGTTTTACTTTTTGGTCCACAGTCTGGAGAGCTGCAGATATCTCTGGGAGAAGGAACTGTGATAGTGAACATTAGAAATAATGACTTGCAATCTAGTGACACATATGTGGATGGAAAGATGCATTATGTGTCAGTGATAAAAGAGGCTAACAAGTAAGTATACAGTGTATATATATATATATATATATATATATATATATATATATATATATATAAAAAGAGATGACAATTATTTAAATGCTGCAACTTCAGTTTGTTCAAAATAAATTGTGCTAGTGAGTACTTGGCTCCCCCTACATATTTTGATACCTATTTTAATTAAGCCAAATTTTCTCACAACCAGTTTTTCATTATTTGGGTGTTTTTTATTGAATCATATTTTGCTCTGTTTTGCAACTTAGTCACTTGAAGCAGAAAAACATGTGAAATCTTATGTTTGTAAAAAACAAAATATATCTGTTTTTTAGATAATTTTAGATAATTGGGACAGATCATTTCCCGTCAGTATTGTGTCTAAAAAAAGACTCAATTCCTACTCCGAAGAATTTACAACCTAATTGTTGGTATTGGGTGATAACATGGTTTGAATTCAATGGGAGCCATTGTCAGTGAGGGTTTCAGTGTGTTTGTGCCCTATTTTAATTTACAGTAATAAATAAAACGTTTACTCTCTGTGCCTAATCTAAAAGGCCACTAAATTACAAGATCAACGAATAGTCCCTATACCCTTATAGTCCCCTTTAACTTGGGCTTTGGATATCTTCTGTGAAGTTCATGTAGAACATAATATGGGAGCAGTGCGGTAAGTGTGGTGTGGAAAAAAAGACGTGATAATTAGGCAAGCAACTCCAGCAGAGTTTATCTAAGGTGAGTTAACGAGAAGAGATGCACACGGTGGGGGATTCCATACATTTTCCTCACAAATATTTAATGCTTTTTTTTCATATCCCTAGAGCTTAATTAGCACCTTTAGCATTTCTGGAAGGGTTTTTGTATGTGTCCTTACTGGAGCTGTTCGGGTACTAAAGAGATATTTATAATATTTGCCCACCTCCTTTTTTTCATCAGGTTTAAAGGATGATTAGAAGTGGGTAGTTTATTTCCCTAGTTATAGAATTGGTGCTGTGTCCTATATTAAAGAATTAAAACGGAACACAAATTCCTGTGTATCTATGGTGTCATTCAATTAATTTAGGAGTTCTTATTTAAAAATACACGTACCATGATTTTAATGTGCACATATACACACCGTTTTTTCACGAGCAATATACTACCTGTATTTAAGCACTGGACCCAACCCCCCTGTTGTAAATAAAGGTACAGTTTTGATTTTGGCATCCCCTTAACTAAAATAGAAAATGACTATAGCCTCGGAAACAGGAGAATGTTAACACTGAAATTGTATTACTCCCAATTTCTTCTAGGCTGAAACTCTTAGTTGATGACAAGCAAGTGTCGAAGGATATTGTATCCCCAAGCTCTTCTGGAATCTCCCCTGGCGGTGACATATATTTTGGTGGAAATACTTTAGAGGGCTGTATCACGAATGTTTTTATACAGAGGTAAGCTGGGTAAACTTGCAGGTTGGATCTGTAGATGCAGTTTTTAGTTGACTTGGAACTCTGTCCAGGTTTGATCACTTCATAAGGTTGTGCTTTGTGCCATCAACACAGTTCAAAACTAGGGTGGTAACTTATACAGTAGCTCAGATGTAGGATATTCACATGTAGTCACTGAGGATATAATAAATTGGACATAAAGAACGTCTTTTTATTCCAAAGTGAGCAATTATTTTGGGTTAGAGGCATTCATGCAACTGCTTCTGGTGTGGAATACTGGTACCATAGGTCATAGTGCTCTGGGCGGCATTTGACCAAATGGGAGAGTTGTAAAAGCAGTAACGCTTTCTCTTTCTACATATAGCTTGGTAAAGTAAGGCACAGGGCGATAAAGCTATTCTGCCAAGATCACAGATAATGTTGGTGACTGAGACAATTAAAGTTATAACTCGGTGAATCTACAGTAGGACCCACAGATTTGCTGACTTTAAGAGATGCACAATACAGTCTTTATTCCATTTGTAACAATTTTGAAACATCACTAATTAATAGAGACCCCACATAATCAATAACTGTAACTTATACCAAAAAATAGGCAATACCCATGATAATTCCGAACAATATCCCATGTTGCTGAAGAATCTTCGTTAACTTCTTGTTTTTGATGTTGTTTTTCTTATAGGACAGCACAAGACCCTAAAGTTCAAAACCTTATTGATTACAAAGAAAAAAAACAAGTTTCCCTTGGGACTTGCAACGTTGCAGAGCCACCTATACCTATGATGTTGAATGACTTCAGGAGTTATAACCATTCCATCCTACATGATATAGACATGGTAATTAGCTGGTTAACACATCTTTGTGGTGCGTGTATATATGTATGTATGTACAGTATGTATATATACTGTATAAGGAGTAGCATACCTTTGATGCAATTGACATGGTTCATATTCCAATGTCAGCTTTACTTGGACGTGTGTGTGTGTGTGTGTGTGTGTGTGTGTGTGTGTGTGTGTGTGTGTGTGTATGTGTGTGTATAAATATATATATATATATATATTTATTTGTTAGCCACAGAACGGTATCGTCTATTCATTTTTGATTATTACGCTCGGCTAACACAGTACAGATACCTCTACACACACACACACACACACACACACACACACACACACACACACACACACACACGTGTCAAACTCCACAGAACTAGGACATTTGCCCAAAATGTTTTCTGCACCTCTACTCTTTGGCGCAAGCAGCATAATATTACGCTTTGTAATATTTCCCGTGCCTTTTTGGCTTACATTTGAAACTCTGTAATGTTGGAGTTCCATTTGAGAAAATCACGATACGGGTGAGTGCTGTCACTGTATTCCACCACTGATTTATTTGGTTAGGGTTCTCTGATATCAGTGGTGTGAGTGCACTTTTTGGGAAGAATGTCTAAATGAGTTGTCTCACATTTTTCTTGCACAGTACTACGGGGAAAGCACAGGCAATGCAATGCACAAGAAGGAAGCACAGAACGATCTGCAAGACTGCACTACTTACTCAAACCTAACATATACAGGGGGATCTCATCAGTTCACAGACTCTCCTGCAAGCCACTTGGTGTATGATCTCAATAAGCAGTTTTTGAAAGACAGGTAAATATTTCCTCTCTGTTTCCTTCTTTCATCTGGGCTTTAGGGGGACAAGAGCATCACTGTCATGTGTTTTTTTTTTTTTTATATATATATACAGTGCTCAATTAAACTTTCTCTTGAGTTTCATGCATACATTTATACAACTCATAACATTAGAAGGATTATACAGTATGAACATTCCCCATGCAGTGCTGTGACTTTTGGTTCCATGTGTTCTAGGTCACATTTCTCATTGGATGTGCGCACAGAAGAATCAGAAGGCTTGATTTTCTTGATGACCAACAAGCAGGAAATGAGTCATCTGGCTCTTCATATTTCAAAGGGACGTTTTGTTTTTTCATTGGGCACCAAAGGAAACAAACTAAAAATTAGAGGCCGAGACAAATACAATGATGGGAAGTGGCATACAGTAAGTACCACATTACTTTTAGGGAAGAATCTCAATATCTGTGCAAATGTGGAACGATTTAGAAACAGGAAACATAATGTAGATTTCAAAGAAGAACATTTATCTTGGTCATGTTTCATTTAAATTGCAGACCTGTCCACTCACAGCTGTCTCATGTTGATCAATGTCACCTTCCAGCACTTCCCTGGTGGTGAACTGTACAGCTTCTTGTAATCAAATAGATATGACCTGAGAGATGCATTATAATCTTAGGGATACATTCTATGTATCAGGCCATTTTCAGATGTTCAATGGGGATTTTTGTCCATAAAACAGCTGCCTCGGAGTATATAGACCCCTTATTGCAGTGTTTCTACATTCTGCCAGCAATCCCCTTGCTTGTATCATTGGAATAACGACAGCATTTTTTTCTGTAGTTATTAAAAACAGCATTATAAATATATTACACATTTTGTAAAACAAAGCACATTATTTACGTCTACATGTGCTTTCTTTCATAAATATTTCCTATTTCATTACCACAACAGTCCAGAGATCATATTTATTTATTTGTGAATTTGAAGAAAAGAAAAAAAAACAGCTTTGTCTTGTATGCAAATTGTTTTATTGACGATATAATGCTTAAGGAAAAATGAAAGAGATCTAATTATAGACTGCCCCATTTATAGGAATATGCTCTCCCACAAGCAGAGTAACACTACTTTGTTGGGATGGTCTGTGATTAATGATTAAAAGATTAAAAGACAGCACTAGAACGTGTGTTTCATACTAATAAAAGCAAGCCAGAGAATACCTGTAGTTATCAGCATACAGCCAGCCTTTTGACTACTGAAAGATGCAATCTAAAGCAGAACATTGCTAATCCACAATCCTGTGTTCCTTTGGGGAAAAGGCTAAAACTAATACATGTGACCTAAATTAGATAATGCCTGATCCTAATAGAAAAGTACAAATTAACAGACAAATACGTGTACGAGGAGCAAGAAGGGTGGTTTTAAAATAGGACATCATTTAATCTTCTAGGTTCTTTCAGAGAACACACGAAACACAATTGAACATTTGTGCTAAGGTTATAATTCATTAGAAAAACTCAAGCATGCAGAAGTAGTATAATAGGGTTGAGTGACACATAGGAAATAACCTGCTATGGCTTGTTAAGTCCCAAAACACCTTCATTTAGCTTGTCATCACAACTCCTATGGGGACTGTGTGTTTCTTACCTGACATTATACGTATGGAGTATAGTATTATGTTTGTAATGTCACTGTTTATTAATATCATGTCAATGGTTCATTACCAGGCTTTGTAAAGCATGACAGATTAGCCCAAACAAGTCTTAGCTGCCATGAAGGACTGCAGCATTTTCATGCTGAATTATAACATTAACACTTAAGGATTCAATAAATTAGCATTACAAATAAACGGTCTCTAGCAAGAGCAGATAATGTGCATTACAGTCAGAGATACTGATTCTGAACACACATTCATTGGAATACCAAAATAAAAAATACATTACACAACAAAAAAAAGGGCTACAATTCCCAAAAATAACAGGTGGCCCATGCAATGTAAAGCAGCACTCTCCCCCAGTAGCCTATATGAGTTTAACTCCTATAGTGTTAGTATTTTCCCTCCTGAGCATGTCCTGCTGTTTGCGGAAAAAAAATAAAAAAAAGTTAAAATCATGAGGTTTTTCCTTCGGTAGCGCCTGGGGTTACTATGGTAACCAATAGACTGCACTGGCCTCTGGGGGGCGCTTCATTTTAATCTCCATTACTTTTAATATTTAAAACGCTTATTTCTACTAAACCATGTGGGAGAGGGTTCTCAAAGTAAGTCATACAAAAATAAAAAGGGAATCACCAATATTACCATACTTGTTTTTTGGGTGGGATCCAGGGGAAAGTTGAAAGGGAGGGTCCCCCAAACCTGAACCGTGTTATTTTCAGCTCTGGGGACTCCCCAGTTCCGATACACAGTATTTAACGCTGACGATACCTGATTTAAATTTCCCTCCAGGGCAAACAAAATACCTGCCAAACCTTGGGCCAATAGGAAGCCAGAAAATCATTGGTTGCAGCTTCCTATTGGACAGCCACTTAAATCCCCTTTAAAAAGTAATATTGATAACGTCACCTGTAAATATCCCGTGAACGGGGTGGTCCCCGGCTCTGATAATACTGCAGTTCAGCGCTCGAGGACGCAGTGGTTCTAATTCTGTAAACAAAAAAGATGGGTCAGTTAGGGGGAATTGCTACTTTAAGTAGAAGTGGACTTAAAAAAAAATCACTTTCTTGTAGAAACTAAATTGTTTTGTTAATGCGTCATTGTTATTGAAGACAAAATGCTTTCAGGCTTTGGCCCCTATTCAATATTCTGTGAAGACGTCTTCCCCGTGCTGGAGAATGTTTTGGCCTCATTCGTTTGAAAAGGGTTGAATTCTTCCCCAGCACGGCTGGACGGCTTAACCGAATGTTAAATATGGGGCGGTAAATTGTTACCAGAGGGGATGTATGACACAATCTATAAAGTAGCACAAAAGAAAAACAATTGTACTACTTCTGATACCAAGTCTGCCGTGGCACTTCACTGACAATTACAGTACATTACATGTTGAAGGTAACACTTCTTCGATCATAGAACCAGTTGAAAGGACAGACTGTATACAATAAACTTGTCTCTGAGATATTATCTGAGACTTTCTCAATATTTGTGACTGCAAAAGATGAATACAAGAAAATGAACTTTCTTAACACGAACCTTTTGTTTGTGTTTCTTAGGTAGTCTTTAGCTGGGATGGGCTCAATGGTCGTCTTGTCATTGATGGTTTGAAGGCTCGCAAAGCAAGCTTGACAAATAATTTCAACCTGGACATGATGTCATCTATCCACCTTGGTGGATTTCCATCCTTGAAAGTTAAGGTAATCACACTTTATTACTTTTCTTAAAAAAAAAATTAAGTTATCTGGGAAAACAACTCAAGTCATCAAGATGGGAGATGAAATATTATTTATCCCGAAAAAAAGAGCATAATAAAAAGTATGAAGCCGTTTTTCCAGTACAACGCTATTTTTCCTGTAGACAATAAGGCTGCAATCAGTACCTTGTGCTGTTCGTGAAGTGTTAAATATATTTGGCCCGAAAAGTTTTTGTAGTCTCCTTATGTTATGTTGATGGTTTTTATTATGTTATAATGATAATAGCCCATGCAAGTAGGAAAGATTTACAGACCATATTAACAAAGCTGTGCTACAGTATATAATAAGACACCTGTCTCCACAAGGCTCCTTACGTGCCATTCACGAGAATGACATCAGTATACTGTAGCTGTCCATGACAAACCAGCTCATAACGAGGCCCTGACTGGTTAGGCATATGATTAATTGTTATTCTGAATGTTAGTAATCTTATTTCAAAGAGCATGTGTATGGCAAATAAACATACACCCCTACTCAATACAGCGGTAAGCTGCGTCACACTCAGTATACATTAACTTCCAATGTGTGTGTTGCCCTGCTCCTCACCATATTGAACAGGGAGGGTCATCTTTTATTAGCGATTATTTAAGTTAACAATGTTACTCACACCCTAAAATACTGTATCTTTCCAAGGGTGTGCCCAAGAAAGGTTTTGTTGGCTGCTTGAGAGATGTGAAAATGAATGGATCGCCTTTGGGAAGCCCCTCTCGCACCTTCGGCGTCACGCCATGTTTTGATGGCTCTTTTGAAACGGGAGTATTTTTCGCTAAAGAAGCAGGACATCTAGTAATCGGTAAGTAGCCCTTTTGGTGAACTTTTTAAGTTTGGCGCACTCTTCTTTCAGCAATTTACCAACTACCATCTGTTCATATTTTCAGATAATTCCTTTGTTTTGGGATTGGAATTTGAAATGGTTTTGGATATCCGACCACAGACCCTGACTAGCATCCTACTGCATGTAGGACATGTAACAGGAAGTCGATTAAGCCTTTATATGGATGCCGGGAAGGTAAGCAAAGGGCCTACTTACTGACATGGAGATTTGCATGAAACGTTTAATTCTTAACTGCATCCAAATGATATTTCATTCTATTCATTAGATGGCAAAAGGTTTCCTAAAATCCCTTTAGAGTGCAGTTTTGTTCTTCAATGTAAGATGAATTTAGATGTGTACATGGCAAAATAAGTCTTGAAATAAATCTCCATTTTGAATAATGTACAATTCTGCTCGTCTGTTGCCTACATTGACTGTTGTTTTTTTTTCCCAGCTGACTGTGTCCGTGAACAACGGTGCTGGTGAATTCCTGGCTTCAGTTACATCTCCGAGATCACTGTGTGATGGGAAGTGGCACACAATAGCAGGTAGCACTCACAGCAACAGTCTTATTTCGTTTTATTACTCAGGTAGTCGTGACGTCTTGGTGCCTGTAGATTTTTAAACTACATTTTACGATTTGTAATATATTAACATCTATTTATTTATTTTTTTGTGATACCTTAACATTTTTATTTTATGTTTGACAAACTTTCGGAAGCTAACTTTCTCCTTTTATCCAGTCAGAGATAATGAGTAAAAATTGAATATTCTTTACGTTTTGTCGGAAAAACGCATACAAGAAATATAGGGAAAATGATAGTTTGTTATTCTAGTCATTAATTCAGTGTTGTCTCACACAGCTACAATTAAGCAGAGGGGTGAGAGGTACTGAGAGGGGTAAGAGGTACTGAGAGGGGTAAGAGGTACTGAGAAGGGTGAGAGGTACTGAAAGGGGTGAGAGGTACTGAGAGGGGTGAGAGGTACTGAGAGGGGTGAGAGGTACTGAGAGGGGTAAGAGGTACTGAGAGGGGTGAGAGGTACTGAGAGGGGTGAGCGGGGTGAGAGGTACTGAGAGGGGTGAGAGGTACTGAGAGGGGTGAGAGGTACTGAGAGGGGTGAGAGGTACTGAGAGGGGTGAGAGGTACTGAGAGGGGTGAGAGGTACTGAGAGGGGTGAGAGGTACTGAGAGGGGTGAGAGGTACTGAGAGGGGTGAGAGGTACTGAGAGGGGTGAGAGGTACTGAGAGGGGTGAGAGGTACTGAGAGGGGTGAGAGGTACTGAGAGGGGTGAGAGGTACTGAGAGGGGTGAGAGGTACTGTGAGGGGTGAGAGGTGCTGAGAGGGGTGAGAGGTGCTGAGAGGGGTGAGAGGTGCTGAGAGGGGTGAGAGGTGCTGAGAATGGTGAGAGGTACTGAGAGGGGTGAAAGGTACTGAGAGGGGTGAGAGGTACTGAGAGGGGTGAGGTACTGTGAGGGGTGAGAGGTGCTGAGAGGGGTGAGAGGTGCTGAGAGGGGTGAGAGGTGCTGAGAGGGGTGAGAGGTGCTGAGAATGGTGAGAGGTACTGAGAGGGGTGAAAGGTACTGAGAGGGGTGAGAGGTGCTGAGAGGGGTGAGAGGTGCTGAGAGGGGTGAGAGGTGCTGAGAGGGGAGAGAGGTGCTGAGAATGATGAGAGGTACTGAGAGGCAGAGGGCTGAGAGGCAGAGGGCTGATTTTTATAAATAAATAATCTCTTTCAAAATAAAAACTTCTTTATCAAAACAGGGCAAATTTCACCTGGTTAGTGAACCGTGACAAATACATGTTGCACATATCTAATCCAGACAAAAAGGATTTCAAATTAATCCATATTAAAAAAAAATAAGGCACACAGTTTTATTTGATTGCATTTTTTGAAAAATATTTCTGGATTTTAACGTATCTTTAGAGTGGCATCATGTCATCTGGGACTATTACTGAAATCCTATAAAACCCAATCATGTTATTGCCTGTGGATGTTTAGTGATTAGTATATAATATGTCTATGTACTCATAAACCTTTCTTACATACCCTACAGCTCTTTATTAATTACTGTATAGGGCTCAGTGATGTGTATTGTATGTACATATAATCTCAATATGGAGCCCTAGGAATGTAACATTTGTCTGCTAACGTCTGTTTTCTATATTTTTGTTGCTGCAGTAAGCCAAAAACAAAATGTTGTGCAGCTGGAGGTAGACAAGCAATCGACACAAGCAGTTGGACCTAGCTCTGCTTTGTACAGCGGTACCACAGCTCCACTTTATGTCGGTGGAATCCCAGGTACATTATTAATATGCTTGATCCATATGACATTTAATTGATTGCAGCATTATTTGGGTAGTGTGTGCTATTATATTTCTTCTGGGTTTCCCATACCATTTCCCAAGTGTGTAGGTTTATACGCTAGTGGTCTTTTTCTATATATGCCAAAACAGCTGTTTGGCCGGTGTTTTGGCAGAAAATCCCAAATATACGAAATGAAATAAGTCCCTAAAGTTCTTAGTCCTAGTTGTATACGTATGTATATTAGAGCTCCAGTGCAGGAAATAACTTGGTCATGTAGCACTTTTCCAGGTGGTTGACCATTGGTATAATTTTGAGTTGACCATAACATTCTAGGCCAACAAAAAGGCCATTTTTTCTGTATGTCACAAGGACACAAAATAAGGAACATGCAAGGTTCAAACACTGCTTTCATGTGTACCTGAGGAAGAATGCAGAGACAACTTGACATAGGCAGTGATCAGAGTGCGGTTTCATATGATTTTTTGTTCCTCTGAATAATAATATAACTGGGCTATTTCACAATGAAATATGCAATAAAGGGAACAAATAAAGGATAGTGCAAGAAAAGCATCCACAACATATTTTTCTTAATAAATGGCTGCAGTATACACGGTATAGTACTTTTATTATGGACGACGAGTGCATACCCCGAAGAGTGTGCCCGTGTTTCTTCTGGTATCATTGGTTTAGGGAGGTAAGGTAACCTGCCCAAGTTCTACAGAGTTTGAACCAGGTGTAAAAAGTGGCACAGCTGCAGTAATTAAAACGTTGAATTTTCACAGCAGAGTACGGTAAATAAGAGCCGATGGCGATGCATTCCTAACCGATCTATTGAAGTTCAGGGTGCAGAGACCCAGCAGTAACCTTACTGCAGTAGATTTTGGGCAGCACTCATCACGAGCCACAAGGCTAGCAAGTCAATGTTTATTAAAGTAACGCTACCTTAGGATCTAGAAACCAGGCCGGTCATATTCAAAGTGGCTCGTTGAGTTTTGCTCAAATTGAAAGCGGTATTCCCACACACTGAAAGATTACATGCACATTTATAATGTTTTAACCATGATCACAAGATTAATTCAACAATGCATCAGTATGGAAAAACAGAATAATGTTTAGGCAAAGACAGTCATTGTTAGAATACTTGTTCTGATTGCTTCTATTATTTACCCATAACATACATTGCAGTAGGATTGGATATTTACTATTGGACTACAGCCTCAACCATTTGATTTGGGGGGAGGGGAATAAAGCTTGGCTGTACCAAAGCCGGTTAGCAGGTTTTTTTTGTCTGGACTCTGTTAATAATGCACGTAGCCTTAGATCAGGGGTGGTCCTCAAGGGCCACCAACAGGTCAGGTTTTAAGGATATCCCTACTTCAGCACTGCACGATCCCTGCTGAAGCAGGGATATCACTAAGACCTGACCTGTTGGTGGCCCTTGAGGACTGGAGTTGGCCACCCCCGCCTTAAAAATTAAACTATTTTAATCATTTCCAATTATATTCACACTTTCTTTTTCTATTACAGCTGCCTTGGAAACACCATG
Organism: Ascaphus truei; assembly: GCF_040206685.1. NCBI lineage: Eukaryota > Metazoa > Chordata > Amphibia > Anura > Ascaphidae > Ascaphus > Ascaphus truei. Next base: position 131,953,883 of record NC_134484.1, on the reverse strand, counting down.
GCTCCCTGTGAAGAGTTCCTTTGTTGGCTGCATGAAGAACTTAAAAGTCAATAAGAAGCTAGTAAACATCAGTAAAATCTCGGAGTTATATGGTGCTATCAGCTTAAGCAGATGTCCTGCCGCTTAGCTGATATATACAAGTGACGTGTAACTCGCCGGGGTGCGCACACATCAATATGAATCTATGGGTTACTGCTGCATGGTCGTGTTGGATATGGAAATCATGTTGTTCTAAAAAAAATTGTAAAAATGAACAACGTGAAAAGTTAAGATTGTGTACATTTTTATTTTTAAAGTGGTTTACTATTCATTTCCAGTTTGTTTGGCAACCAGTAAAGCATACCTAAATTGCAGCTTCCTCGGCAATGAGAGTTTTTATTTTGAACTGAAATAATGCTGTGTTAAACAAATGCTACTCAATGTCTCACACAAAACCTGGCGTTTCCAACAAAAATATTGGGGTTGAGGCACCTAGGCCAATTTGGAACAACAGGAATGCAAATTGCTTCATTTTCCTTTTGTGTCACTGTATCAATGTACCAAGGCACCACTTGTGTTGATGTGCGCCAGCTTGAGATTTGGGAAGTATGAATAGGAAGAGTTAAGGAGGAGTTACGTGATGTGCTTATTGTAGTGAGATGTATCAAATTCTGGTTGACTGGGGGCAAATGTTTACCTTTGACTTGCACATAAAATAATTCTCAGGTCTGAGATCACATCGTTTTATGGCTACCAATCACACGTAAGATATTTTAACTTACATTTGACGAAAACGCAAAGAGGAAATAGGGCAGTGTGTTAAAATTAACTCTCTTGTATGTTTTGATATGCATCAACCAGGGGCCCTGATCACTGTATGTCCTTTTAGAGTACAACGGGAACAATTACAGATGACAGGGACATTGCAAGAAGTCCAAGGAGGCGATGCTGCCTGCCACACACACACACACACACACACACATACACACATTCCTATTGGAGGGTAACCGAGGCATTCACAGTACATTTTTGCACTTATTTTGCACTGACTAGTAATGCCACTGCACATCAAACATCAAATGATCCCCAAAGTTAAAAATATATATTGTATATGCTACTGCTTTCAAATATCCAGCACCATAGCAGCAACAAAAGATCCTTAAAACAAATCACAGACAGGACTGCAACTTGCCTTTCCATTTTATAAACTAAAATGGCTGCCTTAAACTAGCCCGGCAAGCCTACCTGCCAATTAAGCTCTGTCCCCGAGCCCACTTACACCAATAGAAAACCACCAACACCAAACAAGAGATCAAATCATTACCTTAACATTATTGACCCTTCCAACACTATGGCTTAATGTCAATGCAGTCATGAGACCCATTCCCAAGTGGTACATGGGTCCCGACTTTGAAAAGACCCTTAAGGAATATGGTTTGAAAACAAAGTCAGAGGAATGCTATAATCTGGTGTTAGGGAGGCATTATTGAGGGGATGAGATGCTTTATATCTGCAATACTTTACTTCCCAATGCCCTGTGTTGTTTTCTGATAGTGATACATATTTCAGTCAAAGTATATTGACTTATTTGGGTGCCGGGCTCACAGTTAAATGTGTAGTGTAGGAAGGTTATGCCACTGTTTGTAAATGTGGGATTCAAACTATGCAAGTGTTTTTTATATCAGTATTCTATATAGTGAACAAATGAAAGTTTATGAAGGCTGCATAGAGTAGCTTGGGAGGAAAGTTTGCTCCTAATTTAACAACACCAAAAGGGTGTCGTTTTATTGCGTCCTCAACTACCAACTACCTATGATGCGGGACAAACCCCTTATGGCGTCATTCACAAAGCCATGGTGCTCGCGCTACATCTAAGTAATAGTATAACAAATGTAGTAAGTACTTATTCTATGGCTTTGTGAATAAAAGGATCAATGCCTTTTACCCTCACCTACCCTACTGCTCACTGTCATTTCTCCTTTTGGGGAAAGTCATGAAGGCCAAAATGGCAGAGATTGCATGTTTATTTCTGACACGTCTCTAAGCTCCTTACAATTAATATGATAAGTAATATAATTTTATTAATAGAGAAATTGCATATTAGTAAAGATTCTGGTCAGGACACCCCAACGAAAAAGTATTTCTACCTGGCACTTTCTATTTAATATCCTCCATTTATGGCCATAAATAAAAAGCCATAGACTAGGCGGCAACGTGAAGCCAGGTAATATCTTCTGTTAAAATAAACATATATCAGATCCACCAATCATTTACCATTAGGCGCTAAATATAGTGCAAAACAGCGATATAGGGAAAGTTTAAAGATCAGCCTGCTAGAAAGGCCAATATTATTATGGCTACAATTACTTTTATGAAAATTTTGTTTTTTGTTCAAAGATGCAAATCCGAGGCTAAATCAAAATGATATATATTGTGCTTTTTTACCCTTTGGTTGCCGGAGAGGCTGCAGAACCAGTACCACAGCCAATTCGACAAATCACGATCACATGATCACACCTCAGAGCAGTGATCACGTGATCACGCCTCAGAGCAGCGATCACGTGATCGCGACGTCACTTAATCTGTGTTTCAGATTGCGTCGCACAGAACCCGATCTTCCTTGTAAAACCAGCACTCAACAGGGCGTGATGTAGCCATTAAATCATGGCACCCCCTAAAAGTCGCAAGACCCAATGACATAGTGGCTATGTCTATGGGCACCCAAAGGGTTAAATATCCAGATTTGTTTGTATCTATGCGATGTAGTTATCGCTCAAAGTTTATTTTATTTTCACATTTAGTACAAAGACTGGTGAAAGTGAAATGATTGGCCTAGCATTCATTGTCACTAGGTTTTGTAAACTGCAAGCTAATTAAAGGCAGAAGATGCGACCGGTACAGCATGTCATATTTTCCACTAAGGAAATAAGATAATGAGGGATGGCATGAAAAACCCCTGATGTCAGTTAAAAATAATAAAATCACTAAAGGAATTATTTCCAACAAGCCCCTCATTAAGAACTCCTCAATTACTACTGTTTATCGGTGCTTCACCTACCAAAAAAATAACATCCAAGCACATACAGTACACAACTGCTAACATATTCTGCTAGTTTCATTAAAGGGGCACATCCATGCAGAGCTTGGCATAGCTATGAATAAATGGTAGCATTGCTGTTTATTATGCAGTCTGAATTAACAGAACAAACCTCTGCATGATCACTTTAACCATATCGACCACAGTATAGTCAGTGACTGCATATATATTAAATTAATAATCAATTAAGAATAGGGCATTACAGCTGCATTAGTGTCTTTGCTGGGAGGATTTGAAGGCTCAAGGCATAGCTGGATCATTAATTACCATGTAATGCCCTGCACAATTGCCCTGTATAATTGATGCCCTGTATTATTGATTATTATAACAGGTGAAATGCATTTGTGTTATTTTATCACTTTCATGTTGGAGTTTGGTTTATTGTTGCCGGTTGGTACTTGTTCACATTCCTGGATATTCCTTGGCCATTAACGCAGCAAACTTGCCTCCGAACCACAATTGTTTTTTTTTTTGGTTTACTGTATTTGATTTGCAGCCACCGGACTCTCAGGGATCCCCCCTCTTTATAGGGATCCCCCTCCTTACAGGAATCCCCCCTCCTTATAGAGATCCCCCCCTCCTTACAGGGATCCCCCCCTCCTTACACGGTTCCCCCCAGCTGCAGAGAAATAAAATGTGGGGACAAGAGAAAAGCATGGTCGGTTCAATAAATGAACATAATAGTGTTACTGTACCTGCACATTTTACAGCGTCGGTGTCGCTGCGGCAGATGGGACCTCCTTTGTAATGCAAAAGAATGGGCCACATTCAGATGGTATCATGCGCAGAACTTCATGCACTCCAAAGGGGTTAACATACACCGTGCCCTGGCTTTGTGCATAAGCTGTGTGTCAGTATTCCGTAACCGAGACTCACATTGTGATATGATTTTAGTGCATTTTAGATAAGATTGTACTGGTAGAAAAAAAAACAGGAATTTAAAATTACATTTGAAAACACTCATTTAATAACACTGCGCTTATAAATGCAACAATCATGAATGTAACAGCAGTAATCAGATATTTAAAAATACTTTGTAAGCATTTTTTATAAGAACCTTAATGAACGTAGCTATTGATTAAACTAATCCGCAATTGGATAATCTTACACACAAAAAAAACACAGTTGCAGATTCTAATACCTTTGAGTTTTCATAGCTGAGTATAAATTTCAGAGCTTTTGAAAAGAAGCAGTTTCTTCTAGAATTTTTTTTTTTTAATCCTCCCTATTTTTCGCATCGGTAGGATGCAGGGGTCTTCGGAGCAGAACCACATTTATTTTGTCTCTGGGACCCTCTGGTTCCTGAAATACTTACCGGTGAAGGTGCCACCGATTCCTCCCCTCCAGGGGAAATAAAATGGATGTTTAAATGTCCCGTGTCCCGCAGGACAATAGGAAGCCACAATGTCATCTGTCGCCACTTCTTATAGGCCCCGCATCTCACAGGGGATTTAAACAACCAGGAAGTACGGGCAGCACTCTCCCCGGTAAGTATCTCAGGACCATTTGAAATTAACACGGTTCAGCTCTGGAGACCCCCTGCTTCTCATCTATGTTAATAAAAAGGTTTGCATTCAACTTGGAATGCACCTCCAAAACAGGTCTCTTTGTATAATGTACTGGATAGAACTCTGTACACTGTCACATTAGTTATAAAGAATTCCCATGCAGATCCCCTGAAGATTCTCACAACTTGCAAAGAAAATAAAAACTTGACAAACACTGTCCTACATGTGGTAGCAAAAACAGGAAAAATAAGACGCGCCGAGATCTGTAAACCCTTAAATAAAATGAAAATTATATAAATGAAATAACGAAGTGCTTTCTGTATTGTAATATCTACCGTGTAGCTCTTTCTTGAAAATCTCCTCAAGATGTTCTTGACTAAAAAAAACTCCTAAAATAAGGCACAAGTCCTGTGGAAAAAAAAGGAAAAGATAAAAAATGTAGGTAGTTTAGTAATTTGGTGCTTAGTACTCAAATTAATCATCGTTATATGCACTCACGTTTCATTGTGAAATTCAAAGCCTGTAATGCTCTTCATGTTTGGACAGGAGAGGAGCTCAGAAGAAAAAAAATGATTATTTAACCTAGTGTTATAATCAAAATGTGGAAAAACACAACTTCATTTATTAACTCACAAAAATAGAAAAAGAAGGGCATAGAGAGACAAATGTGGCGCAGGGTCTTGCCAGTGAACGTGTGGCATTCTCCGTCCCCTGACCATCACTGCCACCATGTCACTTTCATGTCACTTTCTCTCGGTTCTAGGCTCAGGAAGTTGGTCTTCTTCTGCTTCCCCCAACGTGTTTTGTAGGCATTTCTACTTCAGGGGTGTGTCATGATCCCTTAGCTCTCCCTAACTATAACCATTCTCGGTTACCTCTTAAAGCACCGGTGCAGACAAATCATTCATACTGTAGTGTAGTGCAAACCAAATGTAACACAAATAGCCACAATAGAAAATAGTTATATAGCCATACTAAAACTAAACAGGCTTTCAATTTCATAATGAAATGTGAGTTCATATTTAAAAAAAAATAAAGCACTGAAGCACCAAACCTGACCCTCCGATATTGTAGGTCATCCCTACAGCAAAACGCTTGGTAAGAGCTTTGTAGAAAGTCACCAACAATTGCAGCCACTATTTTCACACGATCATTTGAGATTCACCTGTGTTAAGTTGGGATGAAGGGCTGGTGCCATGTAAATGGGTGTGATTAAAAGTGCGCAACTAATATACATATTGTGATACAATACATATATTTGATTAATATTAACGAAGGCTATAGACCCTGATGCCAAATATTAGACAACAAGTGATTAAAGAATATTAAATACAAAACCGTATTTAACAATTGAACAGGCGTCTGCAGCTGATACAAATACAGTGGCTCACACTCTAAACACTAGGGAAACAGGAAACAAAAGAACAGCGCAAAAACGCACATGGTGAAGTAAATAAAGATAATTTTTATCATTAAAAAGGTAAGTAATCTGCGTACCCTACTTATCTGATGTACGCAGATTACTTACCTTTTTTATGATAAAAATTATCTTTATTTACTTCACTGTGTGCGTTTTTGCGCTGTTCTTTTGTTTCCTGGTGCCATGTAAGTTGGCAAGGGTGTGTAAGACAAAGCAGAATGCTCAATGCACTGCTGGGCATAAAGCAATTGATTTAACACAGACCAGCACTGTACATTGATAGTAAGGGCCATATAGCTGCAGTTAAAGGAATTGTTACTTTAAAAAATAAAAAAGCCATGTTTTCTATAAAATGTACAGTTTAATGTGTGACAGAAAAGTGCGGTGTATTCATTATTATTTTCTTTGTTGAATTCTCTACATTTTTATATTTTATTGTGTAGTTTTCAAACAAAAAAAGTTAGCTCAAATACTGTTAATGTGTTCATAAGTGAGTGAAACATATGCAAGTTTTCCGTTTATTACGTTCTTGCTTTTTCAAGAAGTCTGTATCTGTATGAGTTGTATGATATTGAAGTGATACCTGTTCGTGCATTTTTATTTACATTTCATATGTAGAAATAAGTGTTGTAAACCATAAACTAGGCATTTAATATAGACCTATGCAATATGTGTATATTTGTATTTTTAAAGAATTAAAAATACATATTGAATACCAGGAAGAGTTTTTTGTTTTGACTTCCAAAAAAATAGGTTTTAAAGGAAAACAATTAGAAAAGGCAGGGGTTCGCTCGGATCCCAATCTCCGCAAAATCACAATATATACTTTTTTCATTGACACAGGAGGCCCTGAAGAGCCCACTTTGAAAGATATAAAGAATTCCTGGTGAGAAAAGTGGTCCTAGATTGCGGGAGCCAATTAATGATATCCAAAAACATAGCCCCCCAACTGATTGGCTCCCCAGTGATGATCTGGCTAATACCATTTTGGCTTACTTTAGGCCTGAAATAGTGGATCCCAGGTTCTAAGAGATTTAGGGCTACATGCATCAAGTGCCAGTACGGGTTATCGGCCCCATTCATATCTGTGGGAGATTACACTTTGCAATAATAATAATAATATCTCAAGTAGAGGGTACTAGACTGAATCCAGTCATCTCTCGTGGCTGATTTGGGGTTCCCTGATACAAACAAAACTACAAATGTGGCTGGGGCTCAGGAATAGAAAGTCACCCTGTCATGACCCGTGGGGTTTACCAGCTCATCAATCGGGAACCAGGGGCTCTCCAGAGATTGGGAGACAACAATTCAGCTCTGGGGGAACCCCTTGATTAAAAAGAATACTGAAAAAATAGCTTGAAGTGTGTCAGTATATATACAGTATATATATATATATATATATATATATATATATATATATACAGTATATATATATATATATATATATATATATATTATATATATATACAGTATAAAATAAAAAAATGAATAGACAATACCGTTCTGTGGCTAACGTAATGCTTTTATTTGTGCGAGCTTTTGAGACACACTGATCTCTTCTTCCGACGATGTTACAATGAATAAAGCAAGCAAAGGATTTATTTAAAAACAGTGTCTCTTGGAATGTCTTTGTATAGACTGGAGTGTTGTAGATAGTATGGTTTCCAGCCTACAGGGAGTTAATCTCCCCTAGAGGAGCTAGTTCAGCTGCAGATAATCAGGCTGGACTTCGGAATTAACATGAGTTTTAAAAGTGTGATACCATCACTGTCCTCTAGGGGCTGGAACAGTGAAGTAAGTGTGCTTTCCAGTCCACAGAGAGTTAATTCCTCAAAGAGAAGCCAGCAGCAGCTGCTAACTAATGGAGTTGATCAGCCTGTCTGAATGAACTGAATGAGGAAGTGTTTTAAAAGACACAGGAAGCTGCTAGTCAGAGAGACTGATTTCCCCAGAGAAGGGAGGAGATAGAAGTGCTCCCCAGCTGCGGACACTGGTTCCCCTAGGAAGAAAGGACGACAAGACCAGGCTGAAGCAGGGACGTCTGCTCCAAAGGACTGACCGATAAGCAAAAACACTTTATTGTTGTATGCAGAGACTGTGTTACATTGTTGCATATGCCAGGGCATGTTTTGGCTTGGGAATCAGCTTAGCTGGCCATGCAGTTAGTGAGGGTGAAAGCTATGGTGTAGTTAGCTTTCCCTAAAGGGAATAGGTGTTATTTTTATGTGTTTTGATTTAAAGGGACAGTGGGCCTGTTAGCATATGATTTAATCCCTGTAAATAAACCCCACGTAAGAGAAGTACAACGTTTCCTGCCTTTATCTGGGACTAAAAGATGCTACAACGTGGTGTGGGCATCACAGAAGTCAGGAAGTGACAACACTGAGAGAGGCTGCTTTGCTGAGAGAAGGGGGTAAGAGAGTCAGAGGTCTCCCCAGCAAGGGAAGCTGGATGGCACAGTCCCCTAGGCCCGCAGAATGGTGGTCGCGGAGACTGCTGGTACTGACTGGGTTTTAATCCCAGAGAAAGAAGAATGAAGGACGCGAGACCATGCTGAAGCAAGGATGTCCGGTCCTTAACATTGGACTTACAGAGAAGAGGGATTCTCTGAACTCTCGCAGGATCCAGAGGGAATTACCTGGAGCCCCAAATTGGCATAAGACAAAGAGCTAAGTAACATATTTATGTACTGAAGACGGTGTTGTTGCATATGATAGGGCATGTTTAAGATGGGAACCAGTTTAGTTGACCAGCGCCGGTAGAAAGGGATAAAGCTACGGTGTAATTGGTTTTCCCTAAAGGGAATAGGAGTTTATTTTATGATTTGTTTTGACTTAAAGGGAAGGTAGGCCTTTGGGTGTATGATTTAACCCTGTAAATAAACCCCCTGTAGAGAAATACCAATTTCCAATTTCCAAACTTATTCTGGGACTTAAAGATACTGCAACGTGATGTGGGCATCACAATACATATATATATATATATATATATATATATATATATATATATATATATATATATATATATATATATATATATCATCATCATCTTCCGCTCTTGCCGATCCACTGCTGGTTAAAGACCTCACCAATGATATTCTAGATTTCAACTGCGGTTTCAAGCCGCTCTCCTCCACGATGCTATAACAATTTCTGATTTCATCCTCCCTTCTTACTTTTGGTCATCTTCTTGTTCTTTTAATCACTCTTGGAATCCAATCGAGTACCATCTTTGTCCAACAATGGTAATTTCTTCTTGGAATACGACTGGCCCACTGCCATTTTAATTTCTTAAACCTTGTGATGATGTCGCAGACTTTTGCTTGATTCAAACCCATTCATTCTTTTTCCTATATCTTCGGGTAGTATATATATGGGAATCAAAATACCTCTGCACTGAAGGACACAGATATGCTGAAAAATCAATTAAAAAAATCAATAGAAACAAACCTTAACAGGGAAACATATACTGCAGGAACAAAAATAAAGGCAAACGGAAGAGCTAGCAGGAGAGAAAAATATATCGGTGTCCACCAGTGCAGAGGTTTCTTGATTCCTTTTTGTTAAACTGTCATAATTTCTCTGATCCTGCGTGGTGGATACGTACCAGAGCTTATATCTGTATATTTGTACATATGTTTATATTCCTGGTGCAGAATTGATATGTCATGTTTTTACCTTTCATGATTGCATAGACATCTATTTTTGCACTTTACATCAGTCTACATCTTTTTGATCCAATGGGATTTGTGCATTCGGTTGCAAGACTTACTTGTTCTAGTCATGCATTAGTGACATCTCTATTTGTGCTATTACTGTTCCATGTATTTTTTCTCATTGGCGTTTTACATTAGGGGACATGTATCAAGGCAAAAATGGAGCGATTCTGAAGCAAAAGTTCTGCACCATACAGTATGTATGAAATAAAACAACATCTAATTGAAAGCAATAGGATGTGTTCCTTTAGATACTGTACATCTGGTGAAGTACTTTTTGCCCCAGAATTGCTCCAGTTTTACCTCGATACAGAACCCGTAGTTACATTTTGCATTTCCTTCAGCTTTCCCCTTCTCGCTCAGCCCCTCTATCTCTCTCACACTTCCACTCTCTTTCCCATACTTCCCCTCTCTTTCTCACACTTCCGCTCTCTTTGTCACACTTCCCCTCTCTTTCTCACACTTCCGCTCTCTTTGTCACACTTCCCCTCTCTTTCTCATAGTTCCCCTCTCTTTCTCACACTTCCCTGCTCTTTCTCACTCTCTCCCTCTGCCCCTCTCACTCTTTCCCCCTCTTTCCCTCACTCTCACCTTCATACCCTCTCACACTCCCCCCCCCCTCCTTTTTCCCTTGATATGTGGTGTTATAGATTGAATAGGGACTCCAGGCCCCGCAATTAGATTTTGGAAGTAGATGTTGACTGCGGGATAAGTACAACTTACAGGCGCACCTATCAGGTGGTCTAGGACGTTTGGCTGCGGCTACTTGGATGCAACCATATTGCCACCGGCGCCACGTTGCCAGGACCTCTCACCGCATGACACCTCGCCACAGGTCCCCTCACCGCTGACAACTCACCGCATGACACCTTGCTGCATTCTTCCATCACCGCAGGTCACCTCGATGCCTTCTGCCATCACCGCAGGTCACCTCGATGCCTTCTGCCATCACCACAGGTCACCTCGCCGCCTCCTGCTATCGCCGTAAGTCACCTCGCCACCTTATGCAAGCACCGCATGACACCTCGCTGCCTTCTACCATTGCCGCAGTTCACCTCGCCCCTTCTGCCAGCACCGCATGACATCTCGCTGCCTTCCGCCATCGCCACCTTCCGCCATCACCGCAGGTCACCTCACCGCCTTCTGCCAGTACCGCATGACACCTTGCCGCCTTTCACCATCGCCACCTTCCGCAGGTCACTCGCCGCCTTCCGCCATCTTTAAATGTCCTCAGCGCTGCTCAAATCTCCCATTGTATGTCTTCTAATAGACTACTAAGATTCTCCATACTCATATAATTTAGCTTGTTCTTGCCTGCATTTATGGGTGGTGTTTTCTCATGTTTCCAGTGGCTAGTAACATGTTTTCTATGGGCTTATTAATCAATACTGACTCCATATTACATGGAAGGGTAAAGCCTGTATTCCAAGATATTAACCTTTTAATTTAAATTTGTCACCCCCAAAAAATGTCACCCCATTCCTTATCATCAAGACTCTGCCCATCTCTCTCTCAAGAATGTTTTTGTTAATTGGTTCGTTGAACCGTGTGATTAATATTTGGTATGTCAATGCTATTCTGCCTGTAGGAGATTTGTGCAGAGGTTTTGAAAACAGGAGGCAGTTTTTAAGGGAAAATCAAAATTGCCTCATGCTGCCGATTAACCAGCTCCCTGCAGGACTCAACAGCGAGAGACAGGCTTTCCTAGTAAAGCCTTCAGACAGAGGAAATACCCTGTCACAGCGCCCTTATGATGTTCAGTCCCTGAACAAAGATACTCAAAATTCACCTGCATCTTTCTTTTCTGGACGCGTGGCGGGTTATAAAGTGTTGCATTTAGAAGTATTGGTAGAATTGTCTCTGTGGGATCTTGTTTCAGTCTGAATCTCTGAGAATGACTTAGACTTGCTACCTATCAAAAAATCTTTCATTTTAATCAGGCCTGCCTCCTTTCACATATAAAAAGAGCCTGTGAAGCAGTGCCGGATGAAGGGTTTCGTAGGCCCTAGGCACTATGGCTTATATGGTTTTTTAACTACTATATATATATATATATATATATATATATATATATCACCCATCCCCCTCTCCCTTGTTATACACTTTATGCTGCTATAGATCTTTTCCTCTATCCGAGGACTCGGAAATGTTGCTGGCTCTGTGCATGTTAAGTCCCACTAACATCTACATTTTTGCTCCGTCCCTTCAGTTGAAGGGTATTTTAGGAACCTTTAGTGAGACATCTCCCTACCCTCCCCCCACCCCCCCGACAAAGTGTGCTTTTCACGCGAAACGCGTGCATCGGGTTACGTCCTGACATCACTAGCCAAGTCGAGTATCTCTGGTGTGCAGCATACGCTGTTGTCTGCCGGTGCCTGCCTCCTGTTTCAAGATCTGGCTGTATTTTCTATCGTAGCCGGTTCACGTTACTTGGCTCCTGATATTAGTAGCATATTATACTTGTGGCAGTTTATTTGTTTATTACTGTCCTTGTACTGTTGGCTGCTAAACGGCACATTACATTTTTACCTGGTCAAAGGGGAACATTATATAGGGAACGTTGCTGCCCCTACACCTCAGGTCCCCTTTGATGCTGGGTATCCAAAAGCCTCCAGATCCACTAATTCACACTATTACCAAATATAGGGTCATCCTTATCCCTACCCCTGATTGCTTATTAATTAGTACTGTAGTAATAAACCAATGCCCTAATCAGGATACTTTAGAGAGGGATTTGTCTTGTCTCCTACCCTTGATTGAGTAGGACTATGGGATTTTTCCTCCCCTACCCCATTTACAGGCATGTGTAGGTCCTGTTTCCCCAGATGAACTACCCAAAAGGGCTTATATTTTAAGTTCTATATGTATACTATTCTTGTTCACTAATCATTATTAAACACTATCGGGCAATCACTTTCGCCTTGTGAACTTCTTGTGTTATTTTATTTTATGGCATACTTATTAAATGTTATATATTAGGTCACCCATTGTATCATGTGGTCACACTGCCTCCCCCTACACAGATGCTAACTGATCACGCAGCATTTGTTGCTTTCTGAAAATGGCTTATCAACTTATTACAACTGTGTCTGTTTTTTCAGTAGTTGTGCATTGAATAAGAGTCTTTGTTCTCTCCTTCCCCTCTGGGGAGCCCTTTATTTCCTAATTGGGAACCTATGCTGTAGTTTTGTACGTTTTTCTGTGGGTATATGCAGGCTCAACGCCTCACATTTCATTCAATTAATCTTAAAATTAGAGCGTATACCAAATTCATCTAAAGATTCAGAGCCGTTGGAGAGTTTTTGTGGACCCGTAAGGAAGAGTAGTACTTCATCAGCAAATAAGGGGATTTTATAAGTGCTGTCTCTTATATTAATCCCAGATATTTTGCTGATCGGCATACCTTGGAGGCTAAACCTGAAGGCAGGGAGCGAATAAAATGGGGGACATAGGGTAACCCTGACGAGTTCCATTTGTTATTTCAAAAGGTTTGAAGGTGTACCCGGGAGGTGCGTACTGTGGCTGTGGGGCTAAAATAAAGAGCCTGAATGCTCACTGTGATGAAATGGGCAGCCTGGCATGCATACTAAAACATTAAACCCATTGGTTTCCCCTACCTGTCAAGATGGCGACTGAGGAACCGGCCATGTTGGCCATCCTAGGTAGCCAAAATGGCTGCACAGTATGTTGTCTATGCGCAATGTATGTTCTACTGTGTGTATTTGGTTAGGCTTCATTGTGCGGCGGGCTTGTAATTCACTTAGCAAGGCCAGCACACAATGAAGCCCTGGGCTAGTTTTTTTTCAGTGCTAAGGGCAGTGTTTGGGGACACTGGGGAAGTGTAATGCATATAGAAAAGCCCCAAGACATATAAAGAAGCCCCCACTCCCTCCCAATACATATAAAAGACCCCCACTGTCCCCCAATACATATAAAAGACCCCAACTCCCCCCCAATACATATAAAAAGACCCTACTCCCCCCCAATACATATAAAAAGACCCCACGCCCCCCAATACATATAAAAAGACCCCCACTGTCCCCCAATACATATAAAAAGACCCCCACTGTCCCCCAATACATATAAAAGACCCCAACTCCCCTCCAATACATATAAAAAGACCCTACTCCACCCCAATACATATAAAAAGACCCTACTCCACCCCAATACATATAAAAAGACCCCCACTCCCCGAATACATATAAAAAGACCCCCACTCCCCGAATACATATAACAAACACTTGGGGCTATACCTAATAATAGTAGTCTCTTCTCTCACTCTCCCTCTATCTAGTGAAGCAGGTTAACCCAGTCCTGCCTGCTTGCAGAATTCTTTGTTCAGCACTGTGTACACTAGCCAAGTTATACAAAAAATATTATTACTGAGCTGTTAACAAAACTTTTCCTTCTTGAGCTGAGTGCGCCTGCAAATTTAACTTGCACCCGTTGACTTGTACTGTAACTGGCGTTGGCTTGGTAGATGCACCCCAGGCCCAGAGCCCACCTCCTGTGGACCACAGTCCCAGGGGAAAGGGGGAACCTTAAGGGAGCTGGAGGAGAAACACCCCCAGCCATTCAGTTTGAATGGGACTGCAGGGACCACCCGCTGTGTTAATCCAATGGGCCATTAGGAATCTCACAGGCATGTTGAGGCATTTACTGTGAGATTGTCCCAGATTTTCCAAAGCAAGTGATCTAATACTGGTGGCTGCATTTGTATACAAGAACATACAATTCTTATTATTATTTCCACAAGCCAGCAGTTTTAAATTCTGCACCGTTGCTTCACTCCAAACAGCTCAGGCCAACACTGCACACACAGACTGAAGCTCCACAGATGCTCCTGACACCTGCACTGGGTCTCCTCGGTTCCCTTCTGCTGACTCTCTGTCAGCTCTTTCTTTACAGGTGCCATCAGGTTCTTTACAAAGGCCATCAGGTCCAGAATTACTCAGCTGAGGCTTGGGAAAAGGAGTATTTATACCCCTGTCCCAATCAGGGAGATGCCAGCCAGTCTGGGTAGGGACAATAGTCCTGGTCTTTGCACATGGCCCCAGACCCGGTTGATGAGATTACTGAAGTTGAAGGGGGAAAAGGAAGACCCAAACTGGCCTGTACAAATATGGTCATTCCTATCCTTCGCATAGTCCACAGAATGTAGACAGGCACAGGACCATGTCCATACAATCCAGCAGTATAGTTGTGGTCACGGTCCAAGATCAGGGCAAGGTGCAGGCAAGCGGAAGTCTGAATACAGGCAGGGGTCAAAAGCAGAGGGGGTCCAGGAACACAAGGATCAGACGCCTTGCTCTGACACTTTCTTGGAGCAAAAGGCGTCTCCATCTTGGCTGAGGGTGTTGGAGGCCAATTCGTCCATGTTGCTTCAGGGCACTAGAGGCGAAGGAGCATGGCCGCTATGGTGGGGGTTCTTACACCAAGGAATTAAATACTGTAAATGGGTATATAGCTTATATTTACATCTCCTAAAAAATTGTCTTTTTCAGTGTGTCTCTTGTAACATATAGATGTCCCTTTTTCACGCTTCAAAGTTTAATGGCTAACCTTCTTTTTAGTGGGAGAATTAAGTCCCTTTACATTCAGGGATACTACAGATAAATTAGTATTTCTAGACATTTGATTAGATTAAAGCCCAAATTACAAGAGGTCTCTTGACAAATGTACACTAAAGGGAGGAGGAAGGGCTTAGTGAGTAAAGACACAGTGAGTAAACAATGTCACTGAGTTTGAATCAGGGGAACCTGGTTCAATTCCCAAATTCCCATTGTTAGCTCCTTTTGACCTTGGGAAAGTCACTTTATTTCCCTGTGCCTTAGGTACCAAAATCATAAATTGTAAGCTCATCTGTCTGTAAAATTCCTATGTGCTATGTACCAGACACTATACTTTAATTGTGAAACACTGAGTCCCAGTGAGAGGAAAAAAGGTCTTTTGTCAGTGAAATGGTATATTATTGTATAGTCTCTGTGTTGTGGGAACGAGCTGAGGCTTCTGAGTAAGGCTGCGCTTATAGTGCCTTGCGACGGTGCCGGCGCTCCAAAACAAATGCATTGTCACCGTCGCAAGCGCTTATAGTAAGCACCACACAACGGAGCGACGGGAGCGACGTCACGACCAAAAATTTGGTAGTCGGTCACATTTGATTTTTCAGAGGCTGACGCCACATATGACAGCCTCTGAACCAATCAATGGCCAGGCCGCTAGCGACGTCGCTGCAAAGCGAAATTCAACTTTTGCGGGTGGCGAGGGTGACGGGTGACGTCATCCGTCGCGTCGCCATCGCGGGCACTATACGCGCAGCCTAAGGCTCTGGAGCGTGTGTGTCTCTCTCTTTTTTCCTGTCTCTGCGCATGCGCTGGTGGCGACTGCTGCCTCTGCGCATACGCTGCAGGCGCCCCCTGCCCCTGTGCATGCGCTGGCCCTGGTGGCCACTTCTGCGCAAGCGCACAGCAACGGCCTCTTCTGCGTATGCGCAGTGAAGGAACATGTCAGCGACTTCTGCGTGGGAAGGAACATGTTCATTCCGGTACACACTTCCGTCACCACGAAGGAGATTTGTCCAAGGGAAATGTAGTAAATTCCACTAAAGAAGTTTCACTTCAAAAGTGCTGTATGAAATAAAAAGTTATTATTATTATTTTTATAGTCCAAACAATTGCTATAATTTACCCTGTCATTAGGAGCCTCAGAATACAAACATCCTTAGCCTATTAGGATTCATACATGTCAGGTGACTATTTTAGTAGGTTCTGGAACTAAGGAGTGGCCAGTTACCAGACATGAGCTACTTTGGTAACATAGAATTAGCTACATGGAATAAGCTACATTTAGCTAAGGCTTTTTCTACACATTAACATGCAAACTCCTTATTAACCCCTTTAGTAGACTTTAGCCCCTTTTTGTGGATCTGGGCCTTAGAAGACTATAGCTTTATTTATTTTTTGACACGTGGGAATAGTAATTCTAGTTTAGTCTTTTACACTGCCTTGATGCATGAGGCTGATAAATACATCTCAGCTTTTCTCTGTGTATCGCACTTTCCCACACCCCCTGGGAGATGTGTGGCTACGGTGTATGGTGTGGTGCAATACCTGATAGTACCCAGGAGATCTGAGCCTCCGCTTCTGGGAACCTCGGGTGCACTTGAGTGGTGCTCGGTAGCGCCTCCACCTGTACAGGATTCTAGTGTGTGGAACTCCCCCGTTACAGGACACAAAGAATACACACTTGGTAAAGCAGAACAGTTTTACTATATGCAGCTAAATATAGTTACAGCCTACCCACCAGGCCTCGCACGGCCGTACCGTCCAATACTCCACCCGCTCTCAATGGAGTCACCATCCCCAAAGTGCCTAGGGGCCCTTGGGCACCCAACCAACTCGGTGTCCACAAGGTCAATCCCCCCACCCAATGTGTGGTACAGCGCTGCCCACTAAAGTGTTGTTGGTGCGTGTGAGGAGTTGGGTACCTGCCGGGTGTGTCCACACCCGGGCGCGCAGATGCTGTAGCTGATGATGGGATCCATGGATCCGTTGCTGTAACCTGCAAAGCCTCCGCCTCTATGGTGGGTCCCAAGTGGATGGTACCACTGTGCACAATGTCTCTTGGTTGCAGGTGTCTGGTCCCAGATCACTTGAGGCCAGGATGAAGCCACGTCCTGGCTGGGTCCCTCACTCTGGTACTACAGGGGCAGTGTCCCTATCTATGGGCCTGTTCCTGCAGCAACCACAAGCTGAGGGGAGTCGCAGCCTAGATGGGGCCTAACAGGGGTTATATGGCCTAGTGCAGGTGCCACAGACACCTGCACACACAACCTACCCCTTCCTTGTCCTAGACGCACCAAATGTATCCCTCTGCAGAGCAGGAGAATTCAGGAGCCCTATTGGTTGATAGCCGGCATGTGATCTAGCAGCCCCGGTGGCTGCTGGGACTTGTAGTCCCTCTGTTGATAGGGTGACCAGATTTTGAAAATGAAAAACCGGGACACCAAAAAATTATTAATACTGTACAAGTGACATTACTAAAAAATGAATCTTATAATGATATGTATTTAATAGTGTCACCATTGATGCTGTCTTATTCATTCTACCTCTTCCCATTCTCTCTCTACCTTCTCCCCCATTATCTCTATCCCTCCCCCCCATTTTCTCTCACCCTACCTCCATTCTCTCTCTCCCTTCCCTCCCATTCTCTCTCTCCCTTCCCTCCCCCATTCTCCACTATTTTTGGGCTACCGTCATCATTATTCACTTACAGTATTTGAAGGAGAAAGAGGCAAAAGGAAATATTTCACACATGAGGAAATAAATTATGCAAAATAATTCATACAGTTTCTGAATAAGTGACATTAGAGGTTCTGGTCCAGAACTGTAAGGATTCCGGAACTGCACTGCTCCACGCGCTCTCCCGCACGACCCTCGCGCATGCGCAGAGCTTCTTCTGACAGGACTTCTCCCACGAGTCACGCGGCACACATGCATGCAGTCTTGACGTCACCAGACGCCACGGGTGTTGTCTCCGCCCCAAGGTCACGCCGTACGTCATTAGCGCGCGGCACACGCACATGACGCGTGCGTGACACCCCCAAGCTCCATGGCAACAAGGCTATTAGTTCCATACCACCTTCACCTGTCTCCTGCATCCAGCCTATCACTGCCTCTGTGGAAGCCGTGCCTCTGCTCCATCCCCCAGGGGATTGGCTCCTTCTGCCTATTTATGCTCAGCTATGCCACTGGCACTTTCACTGAGCATAGATTCTTGTTCCCGGTGCTTACCTATCCCGCGCTTCAACATCTTGTTGTTACGCCGATGCTCGCCACAAACCGGGACCGGACCGCGGGGCTGAGGTGGGGTTATATAATCACCGACCTTAGTCCATGCAGACTGATCCGGAGTGCGCAGTTCATTATCGTACATCGCAGGGTCAGGATTGGAGAAGGCAGCATCGTCGTTAATGAAGCAGGAATTCGGCAACAGGAAGTCAGGAGTTCCCCGCTTCAGCTTAGGAGCGTGAGCGCGGGAGTGGCTTCTGCGCGAGGAGCGGCCTCGGCCCATGACGCCGATCTCAGCAGGAGGAGACAGCAGGCTGGCCGAAGTTCACCGCAGGGCAGCGTCGGGAAGAACCAACGCTTCAGCGCAGAAGTCCAAGGCAGACCTCTGCGAGAGGATAGCAGCAGGTCGCAGGAAAGGAAGGGTAGCCACTGCTAGGAGGGAATGCAGCAGATACCAGTGCTGGCAACAACGCTTCAGCATAGACGTCCAGGGCAGGCCACTGCAAGGAGATAGCAGCAGGCCAGTGCTAGCAACAACGCTTCAGCGCAGACGTCCAGGGCAGACCACTGCAAGGAGATAGCAGCAGGCCAGTGCTGGCAACAACGCTACAGCACAGACGTCCAGGGCAGGCTACTGCATGGAGATAGCAGCAGGCCAGTGCTGGCAACAACGCTTCAGCACAGACGTCCAGGAACAGGCCTCTGGATACTCAGGAACTTGAAGGTAAGAACACTTGGAGTGAGGCCTGGGGCGGTTTGTGGCAGAGACAGTAACGTCCAGGTAGGAAATTATGCTCGGCGCTGTTCAGTGCCAACGCCTAGAATATAAAGGGCGGAGATCCAATCACAGGAGGAGGGTGTGTGAGTATTCCTCCAATGATGTAGCACAGGACAGAAGCTGCAATTGAGAGGCAGCACATGTGCCTTTGATTGCCAGGGGAAGCTTGCAACTGCATGATTCTGCAAGGCTATAGTCAAAGCCAGTAGTGGATTCCTTACAGTACCCCCCCCCCTTCAGGTGAGACCTCCGGACGAACAGGAACCATCACAGATTTGGGGGACATGGAATTGTTCCTAAACCTCCTTAGGCGAGAGGTGGCGTTGAAAGCCCATAGTTTATTGGGATTCCTTACAGTACCCCCACCACTGGGTGAGAAGCCTGGGTGGACAGGACCATTCATAGGTCTGGGAGACATTGAGTTGTTCCTGAAGTGTCTCCGGCGAGAATTAGGTCCACAATCCAGGTGTACATTGGCGAGTGCCATAAATGACAGCGGTGGCACTGCAGTTCTTGGTACATGGACAATGGGACCTGAGGGCTCCGGAATGAGAACATCAGAAGGACAGTAGCCAGGTGTTCGGTGCATAGTAATAGTCCAAGAGTACGGGACACAGGACACAGATTGTCGGACAAAATTGGCAGAGGGATCTTCAGAGAAGGCAATGTCTTTAGTGAAATCAGCACGGAGGAAGTTGAGAAAGTCTTTAGCTTCCAAGGAATTCCGGGTGATGGTTAGCGAGGGAATGGGACGGGAGGGTACACTACACACTATAGCAGCGGTACTTTTGATACAAAACAGGGTTGCTATACTAGGCAATTTGCAAGAGTCTGTAGCAGTGTGTATGCAACCCTTGGTCATGGTACTGGCAGTTGAAGAAGGATCCACTTCCTTTGGTTTGTGATCTTTAGAGAGAATCAACTCCGAAATTGTGGCCTTGGTGAAGGACATAATAAGCATGTCTATACCCATAATGGACCCATAGAGAATAGGGACGGACGCTTCAGGTAAAGCGACGAGGTCCAGTAAGGGTATCTTCGTCTTAGAGAAATGCCATCCAGAAAGGGCACTTTGGACACAGCACAGAGACCTGCGTGTAAGGAGTCTGTTTGAAAGGTGACAAAACAGATCTTATCCAAATAAAAGGCAGGCGGTTAAACGGTGCATCAGCCTTAGGGAAAAAAGTCTTGGGGTTAAAGCTGGGTACCTCCAACACAGAGAAAGAAGACAGAGAACTAGAGCTTGGCTTCGGAGTAGAGGTCCCTGGTACCCAGGTTTCACATGATACTGTGGGAGAAGCAATGCAAATTGTTACTGTTTTAAACATACACTGGCGACACACTTTATTCGAGCTCGGCTAGTCCCACGAATTCGGGTATACCCGGGTGTATTGAGGTTTGTGACTGTTTTCTGCCCGAGTGCATTGAGGTATTTTCCAGGCAGGGATTGAAGCATTTTATTCCCGCTGGCTGCAATACTGCACAGTATATATATATATACTGCATTACAATTCATGAATTTATGCCATCTGGTAGACACGCGAAGCATTGCAGCCTATTAAATCCTAATCATTATCATTTAACAGATCAGCCACCCGTCAGCCAGGCATGAACCCAGGCTGGGAAGGCAAACGCAACGGGGCTTGTCAGAGGTGAGGAGCGGCGCATTCCAGGTATCTGCCAGGTACATACTGGGTATTTGCTCGAATAAAGTGTGTCGGTGCAGTAGGGTTTTTAACATTGGTAGCTCCAGGCACCTTCTTGAGAGGTAACCCTAGTCTTGGGACAGGACAGTCAATAGCAAGTACCCCAAGTATTGTGGAAGACACAGAGAAATATAAGTCCATCTTAAAGACGGAATTTTTTGAAAAAAGGGAAAGTTCCAAATGCGATAACCCTGAGTTTGTGGTAGTAGACATACAGTCAGTAGTGGATACCCCGAATACTGTGGGTGAATCAGCGTGAAACAGTATTATTACAGGAGTGGGCATCCCAGACTTAAAGTCATTTTTAATGATCCCGGAGGCTGTGGCATGATCCGTGAGAGAAACTGGGGTAGACTTTCCAATAGAAACAAGGGAGAACTTGCTTATAATGAAATCAGAGAACATTGCGCTTGTTTCAGAATTGGGTCCCAGAGAATCCCTAGTGAGGGCATCAGACTCCATGGGAAACTTAGTGACAGGGTTTTTGGAACCAATGAAAGGAATTGCAGGTATCACAGACTTAATAGGAGAAAAACCTTGCAAAACAGAAATTTTAGTAAAGGTGATAGGCATCACAGAAAGGACAGACAGAAGTAAGCTACTGTAGGCAAGATTGCTTCTACAACAGAAGATTTTGCAGCGGCAGAGCTTAACTCAGCGGCTGCTTGAGAACCTTTAACTACAGTGAGAAGGGACTGCAGGTTTACAAAATCAGGGATAAAGGGAGTTTTACATTTGAAAACTTGATCCTTCAAAAAGAGGAACCCTGACTGTAACTGTACTAAGGGAGCAACAGCAGATATGCTGATCTCAGAAGGGGTCACTTGGAAAGGGACATAATATGTACTGTTCACTTTAAACCCTAGGATTTGAGAAAAGGAGACCACAGACAGTGCAAGTGGGGCAACCACGACTGTGCTGCTCTCTGAAGTGGGTATTTGGGAAAGAGTGTCTGGGACATCAGAAACGACAACAGATTCCACGAAAAGGGGTCTAGGCTCAGAAGCAGGGGTCTCAGCTCTCTGAGTGACAGACGGGGTCAGCGAAATACCTAGGAGTAGGGATTCTGTGAACAGGTTTAGAGAAACAAACGGCTCCAGAATACTCTTAACTGGAGCCAGTATTATTGCCGAAAGTTCAGGGGGCGTAACCCCGAGAATTTTAGCTGAATCAGGGGACATAAGGGGTTCATCCTCTGAGGCTAAGGAGGTATCCCTGACTGACGGACTACAGGTATTTACCAAGGAAGATTCATAGGGCTGACCTGTAGGGGTTAACATAGGAAAAACCTCAAGGGTTAAATTACTCTGTACCCGAGAATCAGGGAAATAGAAGCTAGTCTCCGAGAGTGGGGTCATTGGGGGTTCTGCCTCTTGCCCTAAGGACCTAACATTAAACTGCGGAATACTAGGGTTAACAGTGGGGACCTCACAGAGCAGACTAGCAGGGGTTAAAACAGAAAAAACCTCGGGAACAGAGCTTAGAATTTTTGGGTTAGAAAAAGAGGGCAAACAGGATTCATTCTCTGGTGCTAGGGAAGACACACTGACCTGGGGGATGCAGGGATTTACAGTGGGGGACTCATAGGCCTGACTAGCAGGGGTTAAGACCGGAATAACCTCAGGGACAGAATTTAGGGAGGTTAACTCAGGATTAGGGAGCGTGGCAGCTTCTTCCTTAGTGGGCAGCGACAGAGAGATGGTTTGGCCATTCTTAGGAGAGGGAGGTACCCCCACAGGTTTAGCAACAGGACTGGCAGCATAGGAGATCTGCCAAGCAGCAGCGTAGCTGGCAAGGAGGGGATCCTGTTCTTTTATACAAATGTCAAGTGTTACGGAAAGTAAATGGAGTATATCCTGATATTGATCCAACATGAGGAGGGCGTCCTGTTCTACTAGAGGAATGTCCAGTGATGAGGCCAGGGCATAGAGTGCCTCTTGGGCGTCGAGCAGTTCCATAGGATACACGTTATCCCAGGTTAAAGGGGAATCAGGGGAGCGTATACAATCGGCTAGAGACTGTTTTAAGTCCTGGATGCAGCAAGCCTTAAGAAAGAGATCACAACGGCATTGTCTTTGCAAAGGGGTTAAACCTTCATACGTATACAGGCCCTCAATCAAGGCTATTATTTCACACAGATACTGGCCTTCATAGTGGGACTGGTACGCAGGCCGGGACATAACTTCAGTTGGAAAATTGCCTACCCCCGCCACGGCGCGGTCCGGTTTTTGTTGGCCGAGCATACTGTTACGCCGATGCTCGCCACAAACCGGGACCGGACCGCGGGGCTGAGGTGGGGTTATATAATCACTGACCTTAGTCCATGCAGACTGATCCGGAGTTTGCAGTTCATAGTCGTACATCGCAGGGTCAGGATTGGAGAAGGCAGCATCGTCGTTAATGAAGCAGGAATTCGGCAACAGGAAGTCAGGAGTTCCCCGCTTCAGCTTAGGAGCGTGAGCGCGGGAGTGGCTTCTGTGCGAGGAGCGGCCTCGGCCCATGACGCCGATCTCAGCAGGAAGAGACAGCAGGCTGGCCGAAGTTCACCGCAGGGCAGCGTCGGGAAGAACCAACGCTTCAGCGCAGAAGTCCAAGGCAGACCTCTGCGAGAGGATAGCAGCAGGTCGCAGGAAAGGAAGGGTAGCCACTGCTAGGAGGGAATGCAGCAGATACCAGTGCTGGCAACAACGCTTCGGCACAGACGTCCAGGGCAGGCCACTGCAAGGAGATAGCAGCAGGCCAGTGCTGGCAACAACGCTTCAGCGCAGACGTCCAGGGCAGACCACTGCAAGGAGATAGCAGCAGGCCAGTGCTGGCAACAACGCTACAGCACAGACGTCCAGGGCAGGCCACTGCAAGGAGATAGCAGCAGGCCAGTGCTGGCAACAACGCTTCAGCACAGACATCCAGGAACAGGCCTCTGGATACTCAGGAACTTGAAGGTATGAACACTTGGAGTGAGGCCTGGGGCGGTTTGTGGCAGAGACAGTAACGTCCAGGTAGGAAATTATGCTCGGCGCTGGTTCAGTGCCAACGCCTAGAATATAAAGGGCGGAGATCCAATCACAGGAGGAGGGTGTGTGAGTATTCCTCCAATGATGTAGCACAGGACAGAAGCTGCAATTGAGAGGCAGCACATGTGCCTTTGATTGCCAGGGGAAGCTTGCAACTGCATGATTCTGCAAGGCTATAGTCAAAGCCAGTAGTGGATTCCTTACACTTGTCTTGTCCTGCTGAAACCTACCTGTGTACCGACCTGGCTTGCTTTTGGACTACCGCATCTCTGGACTACTGACCTCGGCTATCTCTGACCCTCTGCAACTCTCCTACCCTGACCTTGGCATTCGGACCATGACCACTCTACCCTCTCCAGCCCCGACCTCGGCTTCTTGTACCCTCTACGTTCGGGACCTCTCCTACTCTGACCTTGGCAAGTATAATGACAACTCTGACCTCTCCACCCCAGACCCGGCGATCTTAACTTATCCACACTCGAGACCTGCCCCCGTGCCTGTCGGTGGCGTTTGTATATATGTTCCCATCTCAGTCCCGGGGTCTCGTCTTGTTTGTGGTGAGCACAGTGTTACAGTATGCTCAGCCCCACAAACATAGACCCCTCTGAAATGGGAAACATCTTGGCTTCCCACGCCACTATGTTTTCCAAACTTGAGAAGTTCCTGGATCAGTCTGGCCGACCTATGCATTCCCTGCAGCAGGACCTTCAGGCCCTCACTGTACTGGTGCAACACATCACCGTGCCCACTCCCTTTGCTCCTTCTGCTAGACCACTAGTTAACCCCTTGTCTTCGGAACCTTGACTCCCTGCACCCAGCCGCTATGCCGGAGACCCTCTTGAATGTCGAGGCTTCCTAAATCAGTGCTTCATTCAATTTGAGATGACACCCTCCCGTTTCCTTTCCCCAAGATCCAAAGTAGCGTATGTTATTTCTTTGCTCACAGGTGACGCTCTGGCTTGGGCTTCTCCCATTTGGGAGCAGAGGATGGATCTCACACAGGATATTGGACGATTCGCCAAGGAATTCTAACGCCTCTTTGAAACCCCTGGTCGTAAGGTAACCGCTGCCTCTTCCTTATTTCACATCTCTCAAGGGAACCGCCCAGTGGCCAGGTACACTTTGGAATTTCACACCATTGCATCAGAGACAGGCTGAAACAATGAGGCTTTATCGTCAGCCTTTTGGCAAGGACTCTCGGAACCACTCAAAGATGAACTCGCTGCTCAGGAGCGCCCAGCAGAATTGGTAGAGCTTATCGCGGTTTGCATTCGGGTAGACCAACATCTATAAGAGAGGAGATCTGAACGTTCACACCATCACCAGCTACCCACCAGATCTCCTGCCTTCCAATTTTCTTCTCCTGAACCTCACCCATCCAACAGTCCGGAACCCATGCAATTAGGAGGCAACAAATTATCTCGTTCCGAGAAGCAACGCCGTCGTTCGTCCGGACTCTGTCTGTACTGCGGCAATCCTGGTCACCAAGCTCTTTGTTGTCCTCTCAAGCCGCGAAATGCCAACTCCCAATGAGATCCAGGGGAGTCTCATTGGGAACACTTTCTATTTCTCCTATTAACAAGGAGACCTTGCAGAGCAGGATCTTAGTTACAATCTCTCTTAAAACCGAGAACGTTCATATCACAGCTTTGACCTTCATCGACTCCGGGCCAGGACGCAACTTCATTGACCAAGAATTTGCTAAGAGAAACAACATCCCTCTTATAAAAAAAAAAAAAAACCCAGTTGGATCAAAGGGTATCGACGGGCGACCACTACAACCGGCTTTCATCGTCCTGCAGACTATCAAGCTTTCTCTCCTGGTAGAGGACGTCCATAAGGAGGAGATTTCTCTAGATATCATCCTCACGCCTTCTATAGAGGTCATTTTGGGCCTTTCATGGCTCTAACGCCACAATCCTCACATTGACTGGACCAATAAGAAACCAATCACATGGAACATCTAGTGTTCCACGACTTGTGTTATTCCACCTCAACAAATATGCGGCTTAAATACACCTGGAGAGGAACAGAACACATTACCTGAGATGTACGCGGACTTCCGGGATGTCTTTGACAAAGCAAGATCTGTGGCGCTACCTCCCCATCGGTCATTTGACTGTTCCGTCCTTCCCAGGGGAAGATCTTACCCCCTTTCACTCCCAGAGACCAAAGCCATGACAGACTACATACAAGAAAATGTAAAGAAAAGGTGTATACGCAAAACTTCTTCTGAAGCCAGAGCAGGATTTTTCTTTGTTAAGAAGAAGGAAGGTACCCTTCGTCCATGCATCGACTACAGAGGTTTGAATAAGATTAATCTCAAAAAACGATATCCGCTGCCCTTGATCTCCGAACTTTTTGATCGCCTTCAAGGATCTACTATCTTCACAAAACTGGACCTGCGGGGCGCCTATAATCTGGTGAGGATTCGTCAAGGCGACAAGTGGAAAACTGCATTCAACACACGATACGGCCACTATGAGTACTTGGTCATGCCGTTTGGCCTTTGCAACGCCCCAGCTGTTTTCCAAGATTTTGTAAACGAGATCTTCAGAGACCTTCTCAATCACTTCCTTATTGTATACCTCGATGATATTCTGATTTTTTCTAAATCTCTTCCGGAACACATCAACCATGTCAAGCAGGTACTAGTACGCCTCCGCAAGAACCACCTCTACGTCAAGTTGGAGAAATGCCATTTTCACCATACCTCCACAGCATTTTTAGGATACATCATTTCTGATTCTGGTTTCTCCATGGATCCCACCAAAATTAAAGCAGTTCTGGACTGGTCGCTCCCCACTTCTCTCAAAGCCATTCAAAGATTCCTGGGCTTTGCGAACTACTACCGTAGGTTTATTCGGACTTTTTCATCCACAGTAGCCCCATCATTGCCCTGACTAAAAAGGGGGCAGATGCTACTTCATGGCCATCAGCAGCCACTCAGGCCTTCAAACACTTAAAAAAGGCCTTCGTTTCAGCACCCATTTTGATCCACCCTAACCCCAACCTACCATTTACCCTAGAGGTGCACCCTTCTGACATAGGAGCTGGAGCCATTTTGTCTCAAAGGAAAACTCCTCAAGCTAGACTCCATCCCTGCACGTTCTTTTCTAAGAAATTGTCTTCAGTTCAGCAGAATTACGACGTCGGTAACCAAGAGCTGTTGGCCATCAAACTCGCTCTTGAGGAGTGGAGACACTTGTTAGAGGGTACAGAGAGTCCAATCACCATCTTAACGGATCACAAGAACCTACTATACATAGAAACCATTAGACGTCAAGAGGCTTGCCAGGCCCGTTGGTCGCTTTTTTTCTCCCGATTTAACTATATCATTTCCTTCATACCTGGATCAAAAAATCTGAAGCCCTCTTTCGTCAGTTCATAGTAGAGGACAAACCCGAAGCAAATTTGGAGTCCATTCTCCCATCCAAATATATTCTATCTGCAAACACGTTCAACGTTTTAGATAACATTCTCGCGGATCAGACCAACATTCCGGAGGGTCTAGAGGTTCCTGACGGTCGTCTCTTCGCTGCACCACGTTACCACAAGAAAATTCTGGAGTGGCGCCACTCTTCTAAATCCGCCGGTCATCCTGGCACCAAGAGAACATCTGATCTTATTGAACGAACGTTCTGGTGGCCCAATATCTATACTGACGTTAAGGAATTCGTTAAAGCATGCTTCACATGTTCCCGTAACAAGACTCCCCAGGGTAAAACCTCAAGGACTCTTACACTCACTTCCTATCCCTGATCACCCCTGGAACCACTTGTCTATGGACTTTATTGTTGAATTGCCGGTGACCAAAGGTATGAATACCATTCTCGTTATCATTGACCACTTTTCTAAACAGACACATTTTGTTCCTCTTAAGGGTCTACTCAACTCCTCCACTCAGATATTTTTGTCAAGGAAGTCTTTCGCCTTCATGAAATTCCACTAACCATTGTCTCTGATCTAGGGTCTCAGTTCGTTTCCAAATTCTGGCATTCGTTCTCCCAAAAGCTAGGCATTTCTCTTCACTTTTCTTCCGGGTACCACCCTCAAACCAATGGCCAGACAGAGAGAACCAATCAAACTTTAGAGCAGAACTTACGCTGTTTTGTTTCTGACACCCAAGACGATTGGACGGATCTTCTTCCCTGGGCAGAATTCGCTCATAACCCCTTACGGAACGAATCTACACAGGATTCACCTTTCTTGATCAATTTTGGATTCCACCCATCACGACTCCCTATCTCTTCTCCACCCTGTGGCGTACCAGCAGCAGACGAATGGATTCAAACCTTACAGAGTTCTTGGAGAAGGATCCAGGAGAATCTAAAAAGTGCTACTTCCAGACAAAAGGTCCAAGCCGACCGTCACGAGTTCCTGAATTTAAGCCAGGAGACAAGGTATGGTTGTCCTCAAAAAACATCCGACTAAAGGTACCTATACTCAAGCTGGCACCAAGATATTTGGGTCCTTACCCAATTTTGGAAAAAATTAAACCAATGGCATATCGCCTACAACTCCCGCCCTCTATGAATATTCCATCCGTTTTCCCTATTGAAGCCCGTCTTCCAGAGTTCCCGCTTTCTGGATTCTTCTTCTGCACCACCGGCTCCTCAACTCGTACAGGGTCAACAAGTGTACGAGATACAGACCATTGTGGACTCAAGAATCTCTAGAAGAACCATCCAATACTTGGTCTATTGGAGAAGATAAGGCCCAGAGGAACGATCCTGGCTTCCTCATCATCAAATCCATGCCCCCCCATCTCATTAAACGGTTCCATCAGAAGTATCCCCTGAAACCGTACTGGAGTCGCCCCGAGGTCGCTCCTGAAGGGGGTACTGTAAGGACTGCGGGAACTGCGCCACTCCATGCGCGCTCCCGCACGACCCCTGCGCACGTGCGGAGCTTCTTCTGACAGGACTTCTCCCACGAGTCGCGCGGCACGCATACGCGCAGTCTCGACGTCACCAGACGCCGCGGCTGTTGTCTCCACCCCCTGGTCACGCCGCACGTCATCAGCGCATGTGATGCATGTGCAATGCACCCGAGCTCCTTGGCAACAAGGCTATTAGTTTCATACCACCTTCACCTGTCTCCCGCATCCAGCCTATCACTGCCTCCGTGGAGGCCGCGCCTCCGCTCCACGCCCCCAGATTGGCTCATCTGCCTATTTATGCTCAGCTGTGCCACTGGCACTTTGGCTGAGCATAGATTCTTGTTCCTGTGCTTACCTATCCTTCAACGTCTTGTCTTGTCCTGCTGAAAACTACCTGTGTACCGACTCCGCTTGCTTTTGGACTACCGCATCTCTGGACTACTGACTTCGGCTATCTCTGACCCTCCGCAACTCTCCTACCCAGACCTCGGCATTCGGACCACGACCACTCTACCCTCTCCAGCCCCGACCGTAGCTTCTAGTACCCTCTACGTTCCGGACCTCTCCTACTCTGACCTTGGCAAGTATAACGATGACTCCACCCCAGACCCGGTGATCTCAACTTATGCACACTCCAGACCTGCCCCCGTGCCTGTCGGTGGCGTTTGTATATATATTCCTATATCAGTCCCAGGGTCTCGTCTTGTTTGTGGTGAACACAGCGTTACAAGAACATTAAAAAAAATTACATGCAATCAGTGATATTTAATAAACATTTTTTCATTGATCCTGTTTATACTATAGAAATGAAAAGGATATAAAGCGCAAACTTATAACTGGTGATAAGTGACAATTATACAAATATTTTCTTTTTGGATCGTGGATGCCACCATACCAACCCCTCGCCGATCCAGCGCTGATGTCAGAGATCTCCGGAGCACCTGCTGGTGACAAAAACAGACAGGAAAAGACTCAGTGTGGATGGCCTTACAGGACGGTAATTCAAGCTGCTGCCGAGAGTCGAGTAAGGCCTGGGACATAGTAAGTTCAACCTCGCTGAGGTGGGCTGAGCCGCGCTGAGCAGATGCACTAACCCCCTGCATCTGTCATCAGCGCGGCTATAGTTTCCCCCTCCGCATGCATGCTGATGCGTGCGGAGGCTCAGAAACTTTGCCGAGACAGGCAAGTTTCAAATTTGCCGCTCGGGGAAGTGAAGGAGCGGTCACGTGACTGCTTCCATCCAATGGGAGCGGGGGACTAGCCCCGCCCGTGGCTGAACCCTCTATGTCCCAGGCCTTAGGGTTGGAGTGCACCCCAAGTCACTCCCTGCACGCTACCTTGGGGGAGAGTGTTTACTGTATCCCCTTGGTGTTATTTGTTGCTTGGAGATATAACGTTATTGCACCACCATTTCTGTATGTGTTTCTTCTCACATGTATCAGTGATGGCGGTTTGATTCATGATGCTCTGGTTCAACGGAGGAGTGTGCAACACCATTTAGCAGGGCTGGTATCATCTGTTACCTTGTAATCACTTTATCACTGTTCACTTTCATTTAGTTTGGGCTGTTTAAACACTTATTCTACTTACCTGTTTATACTGTGGCTTCTAAACATATTTTATTATATATTTTAGGTTTTTGCAGAGTATGAGGTGACCACTATTAGCTCTCATCTGAAGAAATTGTATCTCTCCCTATTGATTAGACATATTTTGTGATTTCAATCCAGAAATAAAAAACAAATACTTTTTTTTTGTTCAAGAGCCATGATTTCCTGCATTTACCTCCAGATAACGCAGTAGCCTTTAATCTGAGAAACTTTTTAGAAAGATTGAGCATTAAATAAAATGAACTACAAAAGTGTGAGATCCACCACACATTAGACCTGTCAGATCTGATTAACCAACATGAATGATGAGTTCAGTGATTACAGTAACCCATTTCAGAGCTTTCACAATGCTGCTAATTACATTCACAGCTCCGTTCAGCTGTCACGTTGAATTCAAAGTCTCCCTTTTTCTGACAAGGTAGGAAAGAAACCTTACATGGGACAGGCGTGACTCTTCTAACCAATAGCAGATTAAACACCTTTCGTTCCGGGAAGAGATTGACACTAATTAGATGCGTACCAGAGGCGCAGGGCAAACAAACGTTACTGTAAACACAGGCGGAGGCTCTCACCAGTGACTTGGCGTTCTGCTTACTGGCCATTTTGTTTTAAAAAAGCAATTCCCATTGCATCCTGAAAGAAATAAAGGTTTTCGTTTTCTGTCTTTCTTTTTTAAATCACATATGTGAGTCCAATGCTGGTGTGTATCATTTTAAATGATGTACCGGTAACTGCTCTTTGGAGCTAGAAGGCAGATAATGTAGGAAATTCAGCGCCCGTGCTGCAGGTGTATCATTTGTTGGAACGTAAATCCCCTTGCAGCATGTGTGCGGAGCGTCTCCCCAGTAAGCTCCTAAAGCAAGGTGACCCCCCAAAAAGGGGGACACCTTGAAAAGAAAGAAAGAAAAATGCACACAATGCGCACCGGAGATTAAAATAAGGTAAATTATTTATTAATACAACAAAACAAAAAATAACCGAGGGGATCCAACCCCACCTCAGTGCATATGTGTCATAGATCCGCCTCAGGCAGTTGTTCAGCTATATTTTTAGCCAATCCAGGATTCATTTATCCCGTTTTATTGAACATTGTCTTCCTTTTTATTATTTTATATACCACTTGTTATGTTGTTTATAGATTTTGTTTTATTATGTATATTTGATTATTTATGTGGTTTTCGTTCATTATAACCGAACCCGGATCTATGACACATATGTACTGAGGTGGGGTTGGATCCCCTCGGTTATTTTTTGTTTTGTTTTATTAATAAATAATTTACTATATTTTAATCTCCGGTGCGCATTGTGTGCATTTTTCTTTCTTTCTTTGGAGCTAGAATTTAATTTAAAAAAAAAATATGGAATATATAATGTCAACTGCTATTCCTGCATATAACCTAAACAGAGGCTGCAATGGTAACCCCTACAAAGTCAGCGAACTAAAAAAATGACTGAACATGTCAGATTAGAGAACAGGAAACAGCAAACCCACACACACTGTACACACTATCTCAATTTGTTACTGCTTCAATGTTAACATTTGGGGGAATCTGATTTAATAGAGCACCAAGCTCTAATCGTGATGTATAATGTTAATTAAGTGGAATTAGCCAGCATGTTGTTCCCTTGCCTTGTTAGTAGAGGATGGCACGATAGCATGTGTTCTACTGTCCCACTCTGCTGACAGGCCTGGGATTTTCTGCAGCTGGGGCATTGTGCATGACATATGGGATGACACAGGGAAGGAGATGTGACTCAGATATATAATAAGGGGCCGGTTGTAACTGTAAGTAAGTAAGTAAGACACACAACGGACACTGGGAGACAGCCCTGAGAAATAAAGGGCTAGATCAACTCAGGACAATCTTCCAGAGGGAAAGAAGTATCAGAGTTTGAAGATGGCACGATTGCAACAAAGCTCTGCATGTATCAATTGGCACCTAATGATGCCAGCCAAAGCACTGTAATGCCTGAAGGCTAAAGGCAGGGATGAAGGTACCAATTACTATTTAATACATTTAAGAAAACAAAATTGACATTGTTATACGTTGACTAAAATATCTTACGTTGACGATTTTCTCTTTGCTCTTTTATATGCTCCTATTAGGCTGCGGATATACTCCGTGCGACAGCACGCATAATGTTGCGCGCGCGTAAACAAAACACAGTTAGTCAATGTGAAGGGCCATAGAGCACGCGTGTGCGACGATGCTAGCTTTTCCAGAAGAGACAAATGAATTTGATTTTGTAGCGTGACGGCTGGGTCACGTGAGCGAATGAGAACCAATGAGAGCAAAGCTCCATTATTCTGCCTGGGAACAGCCCAAGTCTTCACTTTTTCAAGTTTATTATACAGTGGTGCTTTCCTTTGGGAATTATAAAATCATGGAAAATTCAACTATAGAACAATTGATTTCAGAAGTCTTTAAAAGAGATCCTCTCTGGAATCAACGTAGCAAGCCTTACCACGACCGTAATTTGCACGATAAGGTTGTGGAAAGAAATTGGTGAAATATTGTCCATAACATGTAATTAAAAATAAAAATGTCATAAAATGTGTATTTATTTAATGTGCTCAATGCTTGATCTATAACATGAAATTTTCTATTTATTTAATTTTTAGATAGATTGATATATTGCATGAAAATGTGCAAGCTTTTAATTGCAGAAATCTTGATGTATTGCATGTATATTTATTTTATTGCAGAATGATTGATCTATTACATGAAATAGTCTATTTACTTAATTTTTGACCGATTGATCCATTGCATGAAAATGTGTATTTAATTGTAGATTGATTGAACCATTGCATGAAAATGTTGAAGGATTTAATAGCAGAAAGCTAGATCTATTGCATGAATTTGTTGAAGGTTTTTATTGCTGACTGCATGATCTATACCCTTAAAAAGTGTTGAATTGCAAATTGATTGGCCATTTGAAATGCACTTTTTTTTTGAAAGCTGATCTAGTGGAAGGAAAGTGGAAGAATCTACAAGATTCCTTCCGTAGAGAATTAAAAAAAAAAAAATCAAACAGCCTCGCTCAGGGGACGTTGGTCCGAGTACGTAAGAATTCACATCCTCATGGCCTTATATAAAACGATGGAGTTTTTGAAAGAACAAATGTTGCCTGCAAAAACCGTATCAAACTTACTGTAGAACCGCCAGGTAGCACAGAAGATACAGCAGGAGACGTGACCATTGATGAAGATTCACTTTGCGAGACAGCTACATCCCCGGAACCGCTGGCAAAAAAACAGAAGGCTGCCAGTGAATTAAAAAAAACAATGGGTTCCATTGAAGAAAGGAAATTGGAAATCATGTGTCATGTATTCCAAGACCCAGTAGACGAAGAGTGGTATTTCTTCAAAAGTCTACTACCATATATCAAAGAATTGAATAAAGTTTCTAAATTAACTGTACGTCGAGATCCAAAATGTTGTCTTGAGGGCGATAAAAAACATCTGATGAAAATAAATAGGAAAACTTGTTATGGTACATTGTACATGGACTTTAATAACCTGCTCAACCCGTGAAAGTATTTATGTTATGTTGAGTTTTACAGGTTTGACAAATCCACTTGTTAATAAATATTTTCTATTGTTTAAAACCATTCGTATGTTTTTTTCTGTCATTAAAAAAATAGTATATTACATCATTTCTGTAATAGAAAAATGATTGTCATGGTAACACTATAATATCACATACTTAAAACTGTAGTAATATAAAATACAGGACCAATAGTTCAGACTCAGTACGTTTATTGGTTATCAACAATTATTAAACACTATTTTGCCATGGGACATCTCCTTCAGCATTAAAATAATCTTTGAAAGAATCCTGTATGCATTTGGCCACGTTTCCAGGTGCATTATTCCCCTAGCTCTTTCAAACTGGGTAGCAACTATAGCCACACGGTCCCGCGCTGACCCATCGGTCGTGCCTTCCAAATCAAAAACAATATTACAGTATGCAGTAAAACAACACATTTTACAATTCTCTATGTATTTGGCACAGACGTTTCTACAGCTTTTAACAGTAGCCGCCATTTAGCAGTCATAATCCCGAAGGCGCACTCCACACAGCGTCTTCCTCTGGAAAGTCTGTAATTAAATATTTCTTCTTCTTTGGTTAATCCGTGTCGACTGCACGGCTTCATCAGGTGTGTGAGCTACGGATAGGCCTCATCCGTTAGCAGTACATGAGGTAACTTTTTACATGTTTTACTCGATGGCAAGCTGTTCTCGAAAGGCAACTGTAATTTCTTTTCTTCTATAAGTTGATAAAGCGAAGAGGCTCTCAACACCAGCCCCATCCTCCATCGCTTTGCTTTCCATATGTATGCTCCTATGTTAATTGCAATACATATGCAACATGCGTCTGCAACAGCTTGCAAGAACATAGAATGGAAATGCTTTTAATTGTAGTACATGGTGCCTGAATTTTTGGGGTGTTTTAGGCGAATATGTTTGCCACCTATACAGCCGATGCAATTTGGAAAATTCCATTTGCTATAGAAGTCACTATTAACATTACTTAACATTTGCTCACTAGGAAATGGCATGTGTTCAGCCTGGAATGCATTGGAAGTAGCATCGCATGTCTCATGCACAAGTTTTCCCCCTGTACTTTTCTCCATCTTAAATGGAAATGCCAAGCCGCGAAAAGGTGGTCCAGTCGCTAGAAATCTGTAACAGAAAGAAAGTAGTATGTTAAGGAATTTTTTTAAGTGATATCTACAGAAATAACTATTTCTATTTTAAGTTGTTAATGCAGTGCAAGACAATCAGCTTGTTTACTCCCTTATATGAAAATACAAACTCCAAAAAACCTACATTCAATGACAGGTACATTAAAAAGCGTAGGTTATAATTGTATTCATTTCACAATAACAGTTGTACAACTAACCTCAAACACACACACACACACACCTCCACCCCTGTAAGGCCCGGGCCATAGAGCACTCAGGCGTGCTGAGGAGTGCTGAGCCGCGCTGAACAGATGCAGAACGCCCCTGCATCTGCTATCAGCGCGGCTATAGTTTCTCCCTGCTGATGCGCGCTGAGGAGGAGAAACTCTTCCCCGAGCGCCAAACTGATATATTTGGTGCTCGGGGAAGCGGAGGAGCGGTCACGTGACCGCTCCCATCCAATGGGGCTGCAGCCGGTTCCCCACAGAGCCGCCATTACCAGCCAGAAGGTGTTGTGTGTGTATGTGTGTATGTGTGTGTGTGTATGTGTATGTGTGTGTGTGTGTGTGTGTGTAGGAGGGGGGGGGAGAGGGTGATGCCCCGATCGCTGCCCCCCTTCTGCTCCGGTCCCTCTCTCCCTTCTGCTCCGGTCCCTCTCTCCCTTCTGCTCCGGTCCCTCTCTCCCTTCTGCTCCGGTCCCTCTCTCCCTTCTGCTCCGGTCCCTCTCTCCCTTCTGCTCCGGTCGCTCTCTCCCTTCTGCTCCGGTCCCTCTCTCCCTTCTGCTCCGGTCCCTGCCCCCCTTCTGCTCCGGTCCCTCTCTCCCTTCTGCTCCGGTCCCTCTCTCCCTTCTGCTCCGGTCCCTCTCTCCCTTCTGCTCCGGTCCCTGCCCCCCTTCTGCTCCGGTCCCTCTCTCCCTTCTGCTCCTGTCCCTGCCCCCCTTCTGCTCCGGTCCCTCTCTCCCTTCTGCTCCTGTCCCTGCCCCCCTTCTGCTCCGGTCCCTGCCCCCCTTCTGCTCCGGTCCCTATCTCCTGTGTGTGTGTTGTGTGTTGTGTGTGTGTCTGTGTGTGCATTGTGTGCTTTGTGTGTGTGTCTGTGTGTGTGTATGCATGTGTGTGTGTGTGTGTGTTTGCATTGTGTGTGTATGTATGTGTGTGTCTGTGTGTGTGTATGCATGTATGCATGTGTGCGTGTGCATTGTGTGTGTGTGTATGCATGTGTGTGCATGTGTGTGCATGTGTGTGTGTCTGTGTGTGCATATGTGTGTATGCATGTATGCATGTGTGTGTGCATTGTGTGTGTGTGTATGTGTGCATCTGTGTGTGTGTGCATTGTGTGTGTGTGCATTGTGTGTGTGTGTGTGTGTGTATGCATGTGTCGTGTGTGTGTATATATAATGTGTATTTGTGTGTGTGTATGTGTATGTGTGTATATATATATATACACAGTATATATATATGTATATATGATGTGTGTATGCATGTGTGTGTGTGTATGTGTGTATGTGTGTGTATATGTGTGTGTATGTGTGTGTATGTGTGTGTGTGTGTGTATGTGTGTGTATGTGTGTGTATGTGTGTGTATGTGTGTGTATGTGTGTGTATGCGTGCGTGCGTGAATATATTTATCAAAGTTGCACAATGTTAATAAATAATTTATTCTCACCACGTCTTTTTTTTTTTAATTTTTAAAATATTATATAATATACAAACACACACACACACACACGTTCCCCAGTGACACACAAACACACAGAACACTTCAAAGTGACACACACACACACACTGACAGCTACCAAGTGACACACACACACACACTGACAGCTACCAAGTGACACACACACACACACTTACAGCTACCAAGTGACACACACACACACACACACACACACACACACACACACACACACACACACACACACACACACACACACACACACAGTGATACCCGCCTCCCAAGCGCGCTTGCTGTCTCCTCTGTCAGGACAGCAAAAAGCTCCTGGTAGCGCGAGCGTCAGCAAGCGAGAGCACTGCTCAGCAACGCTCAGTGCACTATGTCCGAGGCCTAACACACACACACAACATGGCACCCCCAGCGGCACACGCACACACAATCCCCCCCCCCCTATAACACACACAACATGGCATCCCCACCCCCCTGGAGCACACACAAAAATGAATCCCATGGCCCCAAAACGGAATCAATACTACAATTAATGCAACTAACCTCAACGTGAACAAACACACAGATACCCAGCAAGCTCTCAGAAACCCCCAAAATTACCACAATATATATATATATATGTGTATAAGTGTCAATAGGAGTGCTAATTGTATAAAACAAGAAACAAAGAGCGACATTCAATGTGACAAAAATACACCGCGAAAAACCTATATATCTCTTGAAAAAAGGGTCATTTAGTTAACCCTTTGGCCAAAGCGTATAAGCCTGCGAGCCACTTTCAAAGTGAGCATGAGCCCTTTCTTCAGCGCGAATTATGTGACAAAAATTAGTCTGAACTTATCCTGTGTCCATCCCCAAAATATAATCAAATGTAGGTTTTGTCATTCTCATGTACTCAAAAACAATTTTTGTCATGCACGCAGAACACACAAGTACAGGTCAGTCGCACAAACACTGCTCTAGTTCCACGGATGGCAAACAGATTCTATTGTTCTCATTAACTGTCTTAATGCGTTATCCACATATTAAAATATATTCTATAATATGTCAACAAAGGGTAACCAAACACCCATGTTATTCACTTAAGTGGAGCAACTGTTTTCATGCAATATTCAATATTAGCTGCAATACTAGTGCCAAGTACAGTACCATATTACATTAAACTCATCTGATTGTTTTCTATGGGAATTCTTTCTTACATCTGGTGCTTTGTTCAACTGGTTCGCAAACCTTGATACTTTGACAAATAGCATTTCATAGAAGACCTTGTGACGTTGCTAAAAAGTGATTGTGTTTCCCTCTAGCAATGGAGATTAACAGAGATACCAAAAAATCATCTATACCTAACAAACAGCCCTTAAGAAGTCGGGTCAAAAGGCATTATTAAAATAAGAACAATTGTCATCACCACCCTAAAAAAACTGCCTACCCATGTGTGTTTCGTCATTTTTATTTTTTTTATTTCTTATTCCATTACAAAAAGATCAGAGGTAGTCATTACATATTTATATTCAGTACTTTGAATAGGGCAGGTCCAATCATTTCCCTTCCTAGGTTCAAAAAAGAGATCATCCCTTGCCTGGGGCAGTGTTGCCAGCTGTGAGTTCAGGCTGAAACTGTGTACAGTAATATGGATGACTACAAAATATATGTAATTAGGAGCATGCTACAACCAGCACTGTTCACCATAGATGAAGGTTTTCTTTATGCATGATCACTCATTTGCAGCAAGTTTCCAAAAGGTTTAGACACAAAATATCTCAAGATTTCAAAAATAACGCAAAACTGAAAGTTTATAACAGGTATAAATAGTGGCACTTGGCACTCTTTAATCCTCTATACCAGGGGTACTTAACTCCAGTCCTCAAGCCCCCCACCCCCGTCCAACAGGTCAGGTTTTCAGGATATCACTGCTTCAGCACAGGTGGCTCAACCAGTCTCTGCTTCAGCTCAGGTGGCTCAATCAGAGGCTCAGTCTTTGAGCCACCTGTGCTGAAGCAGGGATATCTTGAAAACCCGACCTGTTGGGGGGGCATTAGGACTGGAGTTGAGCCCCGATGCACTATATCACCAAACTTCAACCGCTGTTTAAACTTGCAATGAAAAGCAAGTTATGAAATATGCTGCAGTAAATGTTTGGCATCTCATTCTAGCATGCTGCATTTTCTGAGTCTCATTACAAATGTTGCCTCTTCGTGTTTTCCGTCTTTCCATCAACACACACGTCATTTTTGCTACTCCAATGATCCATGCTTTTAGTTTTTTTTTTTTTTTTTTAAAGAATCTACAAATCTTTTTAATTTAATTTTACTACGAACCAGATGCCTGCTGGGTCAGGGGAGCATGGGTAAACTCCGGGGACACCGCCGGTTCTGGTTAGATAAAAAATCAGGGGGGAGGGGAGGGGTAAAGAAATGTCTGCATCAATATCCTAGTGGCTCACATGGCACAGTCATACCCTCCATCTGTACCTATTTAACAGGTGCAGTACATGATGTTATGTCCTGTAAGACCAGCTGTATCTATTAAATATAAAACAAATGTATGTATGTACAGTATGTATGTATGTCTTTATTTGTATAGCGCCATAAAATGTACATAGCGCTTCACAGTAGTAATACATGTCATATAAATAACAAATATAAATAACACATCATGGGAATAAGTGCTTCAGACATACTGTAAAAGTAACATTAAGGAAGGAGTCCCTGCTCCGAGGAGCTTACAATCTAATTGGTAGGTAGGGAGAACGTACAGAGACAGTAGGAGGGAATACTAGTAAGTGCGTCTGCAGGAGGCCAAGCTTTGTGTCATGTGTCCATGATTATCCAGTGCTACTCATATGCTTCTTTAAGCAGATGTGTCTTAAGGTGGGTCTTAAAGGTGGATAGCGAGGGGGCTAGTCGGGTATTGAGGGGAAGAGCATTCCAGAGGTGTGGGGCAGAAAGTGAGAAAGGTTTGAGGCGGGAGAGAGCTTTAGATACAAAGGGGGTAGAAAGAAGACATCCTTGAGAAGAACGCAAGAGTCGTGATGGTGCATAGCGAGAAATTAGGGCTGAGATGTAATGAGGGGCAGAAGAATGTAAAGTGTGTGTGTGTGTGTGTGTGTGTGTGTGTGTGTGTGTGTGTGTGTGTGTGTGTGTGTGTGTGTGTGTGGGGGGGGGGGTAAACTGCATAGATTAGGGCACTGCTGTTGAAACGGCTTGGAAGTACCTCCATTATATTTACTTTCAAACTGTTGGAGGATCTGCAAAGTTAGATTTTAAGCTCATTGGGGCAGTGACATGTGCCTTAAAAACTCTATGCACAGAGCTACATCTGAAAACAAATATTATGAATAAAATATCTTTACAACCATGAGCTCTCACCTTTTTGGGTCCACGGAAGTTGACAATTATGCCCTACACAGGTGTTGTTCATCCTTTTTCGGTTATGGGACCCTATAATTAAATTGTGAAATTCTAGGCAACCCCAACCCTCTCTAAAAGCACGTCTGAGATCCGATGCATTGTAAGGAACCCCAACCCTCTCTAATAGTGCGTAAGAGATCCGATACATTGTAAGGAACCCCAACCCCCTGAAATAGCGTGTATGAGATCAGATGCCCCAATCCTCTCTAATAGCATGTCTGAGATCCGATGCACTGTAAGCAACACCAACCCTCTCTAATAGTGTGTCTGAGATCTGATGCATTGTAAGGAACCCCAACCCTCTCTAATAGCGCGTCTGAGATCAGATGCATTGTAAGGAACCCCAACCCTCTCTAATAGCACTTCTGAGATCAGATGCATTGTAAACAACCCCAACCCTCTCTAATAGCGCGCCTGAGATCCGATGCATTGTAAGGAACCCCAACCCCCTGAAATAGCGTGTCTGAGATCAGATGCCCCAATCCTCTCTAATAGCGTGTCTGAGATCAGATGCATTGCAAGGAACCCCAACCCTCTCTAATAGTGCGTCTGAGATCAGATGCATTTTAAGGAACCCCAACCCTCTCTAATAGCGCGTCTGTAACCAGATGCATTGTAAGGATCCCCACCCTCTCTAATAGCGTGTCTGAGATCCGATTAATTGTAAATTCTTCTGTATTTCGTACAATTTTCAATGACCTGAAAATTGAAGGGAACCCTTTAGGGATGCCTGGGGAACCCAATGGTTCATAGGAACCTCTGTTGAAAAACACTGCCCTGCCACAGCCAGGCTTCCCACCTCGCTGCCTATCAAACCACCCTTTGCAGACACCATAGTAATAATCAGACAAGTGTCAGGCTTTGGCTTCATCATAATAGTAATCATGATAGAAACTGCAGCTGTAGCCCCTCCTCTTCCTGCCCTCCTCCTCCTCCTCTGCACGAGTTGCTGTGCTTTCCTTGTCAGGGTGTCAGAGCCCTGCTGGAACCTGCCAAGGGGGAGAGAGCTACAAAGGCTGCGGGAGGCTCCTCCTAGGGTCTGCCTATATACATATATATTTATCTCAGTGGTTGTCACTGGGACTCACACATCCCCTGATCATCTCTTTATTTCCCGGCAATATAATAATATAGTCAGAGGCTGTCTCAACCCCTGTGCTGTACAATGGCCGAGCAGCAGATCCCAGCGCAGGTGGAAGCAGATCTGCTGGATCCCAAGGATGATGCAGAGCTGGCTCTGGTGGGGATCAACCTGCTTTTAAACAACGGATTTAAGGAATCGGACCAGCTGTTCAGGAAATACAGGTGAGGGGAGGCTGTGGACCAGGTGCTGCAGTCACTATGTTAGGGCTGGGTGCTGTGCAGTCATGATGTCAGTGTGGGTGCTGTGCAGTCACTATGTCAGGGCTGGATCCTGTGTGCATTATGCCAGTGTGGGTGCTGTAATCACTGTCTGCCCGGATTCTGTGTGCATTATGCCAGTGTGGGTGCTGTAATCACTGTTTGCCCGGATCCTGTGTGCATTATGCCAGTGTGGGTGCTGTCCTCACTGTCTGCCCGGATCCTGTGTGCATTGTCAGTGTGGGTGCTGTCCTCACTGTCAGCCCGGATCCTGTGTGCATTATGCCAGTGTGGGTGCTGTAATCACTGTCTGCCCGGATCCTGTGTGCATTATGCCAGTGTGGGTGCTGTAATCAGTGTCTGCCCGGATCCTGTGTGCATTGTCAGTGTGGGTGCTGTCCTCACTGTCAGCCCGGATCCTCCTCACTGTGTGAGGCTGGATCCTGTGTGCATGGTGTCAGTGCGGGTCCTGTAATCACCGCATCAGGTTGGATGCTGTATTCCCTGTGTCTTGTAATGACTGCCTGTGCCAGGCCGGGTCTCTTATTCACGGTGATAGGATGGTTCCTGTGCATTACAACGC
Source organism: Ascaphus truei (assembly GCF_040206685.1). Classification (NCBI taxonomy): domain Eukaryota; kingdom Metazoa; phylum Chordata; class Amphibia; order Anura; family Ascaphidae; genus Ascaphus; species Ascaphus truei. Next base: position 131,911,682 of record NC_134484.1, on the reverse strand, counting down.
TAGTTTGCATATTGCAGAGTCACAGTGTTATGTTGCATTCACCGTGTCAGGCTGGGTGTTGCTGTGGTGTCTTTTGTTTCCTGTCACTTGCAGTCTCACCGGGGGGAGGTGGTGCCAGCCTACCCTTTCAGAAAGTCCCCAAATCCTCCCTCTCCTCCTCACATCTCACATTCAGTGGTGTGGGTACCATTGAGCTTTCTGCCATATGGGCATTGTCTGCTTAGTATTTATTCTGATTCGGTGGGAATGTTCCTGTATAGCAGCCTATCTATTCATTTCTGGTGGAGATTTCTGCTTTAAAACGGGTTGCAGGTTTCATTTGGCATCAAAAGAGGGTTATGGGGCAGCTGAGGGCTGCAAAGTTTACCCCCCCTCAGCCCACCCTCACTTTGATGGCATCACCCTTTTTTTTACATATTAACCCTTCACCACACATCGGATGCTCCCACAGACTTTGTGGGATCCACCTTTTGTACAAGTCGAAGAAATCTGTCTCACCAATAAAGAATTAGCTTGAGCATTGTGAGAGATCCTGACTTTCAGGGTGATTATTTCAGGGAAGTCTCTGGGAGTCAAAACATGACTAGATCAGTAGTGGGCAACATAGATATACTGAAAGGGCCGCAAGTGCGCCCCGTGACCCTCAAAGGGGCCACATATTGCGTCTCTCTCCACAGGTGCACAGGGAGAAGATATGTTGCTGCTGTGGGTAGGAACCGTCCTGCGGCTTAATGCAGGTCTGCTGGTGAATCCAGCCCTACGCCTCTTCTTACACTGGGAACCAGTAAATAGCACATGAGCAGGGCAGTAGCTAGCAGTGCTAAGATCTGCGGAAGGAACGTCCCTGTTCCCTCTGTACTGTACAGTATGTATGTCTTTATTTATATAGCGCCATTAATGTACATAGTGCTTCACAGCAGTAATACACGTGGCAATCATATAAATAACAAATACTGTAATACAAACAGATCAGGGGAATAAGTGCTTCAGACATAAAAGTAACATTTCGGAAGAGGAGTCCCTGATTCGAAGAGGTTACAATCTAATTGTACTGGGGGGGGGGGGAGAGTTGCTGGGGCCAGCAGTAGGTGGGGGTCGGAGGTGAAGCCCTGGCAGACCACCGCCTGTTGTCCACCAGTGCTGTAGATTAGATGGGTATGAGGCTCGGGTAGGATCTGCTTTGGTCATTTACGCTAGCTCGAAGTACTATGAATGAAAACACAGATAAAATAATTTTGTATGAAAATATTTTTACAGTCAAGGCAAGAATTGGTAAATATCTCATAAATACTACATTTTCTAGCCAGTGGGGTGCTAGCCTTTTGATGAGTGCTAAACTGTAATAATTATGCACCTCATTCACCCGCAATCTGAAATAGTAATTTGAATTATTGCAGTTTATATTTTTCAATAAAATTCGAAGGTATTGTCAACAATAAAACCATGATTATCAATGAGCAGCTTTCATCTAGTGACGACATTAAGCGGTGGTTTATGCTGTGTATGCCTGACACCAGCACGCACTGTTTGTAGTTCCGTCTGCCAGGTATCACGTGCATCTTCTGGGAGTGGATTATAGTGAATGGGACATCCAATTTGCACATTAACCCCTGTAGTGTCTTTATATCTGTTTCTGTTGGGGTTCCACAAAAAAATAATTTAGTGACGTTCGCAAAAGGTTATAGGAACTTATATTGGGATGTTAAATACATTCCATTTGATTTGGGATTTTTTTTATTTTTATATATATGTATAGTATTTCAGATACATTACATATGTATCCTATGGTTCAACTGAGTGATCATTCGTAAGGGTTCTGCTATTTTTATAAGGTTGGAAAAACACAGCTGTTAATGCATTGTTCCCACATAACTAAGGGGGCTGAACTCCTTGTTATCGAGTGCTCATTACTCTGGGTGTGTGTACAGTATTGTGTCTTTAAAGAAAACTGCTTAAAAATATTTAATGTATATTACGAAACTAGTTTTTGCTTTGCTTGCGTTTTTGATTTCCTGTTTGCATGTAATTTCCTTCTTGCTGCTGGATCAGTCAAATTTTATAGCCACAAAAACAATTCTGAAAAAAAAAGCCACCTAGTAAGATGTTTGAATTATCTGACGTACACTGTACATGTCCTTAATGATTTTTAAATTGTGTAGTTATAAAAAATAATTGATTATACAGTAGTATAAATTAATTTCTTAACCTGATACAGTACATAGTAACCATGCATTTGACCGGATTATAATGACGTATTCCGGTTTTAACCAAAACCCCCGATAAAACACTACCGACTAATCATTGGGGTGTTTCGGTTAAAACCGGTTAAATCCGGTAAATTAATTTGCCGCGGATTATTTTTATTAGTGGAGCGTCCTCACGTGGCAGTGCTCCCGCGCCCTATATAAATGCTGTGGCGCGGGAATACGAGGGGCCATGGGAGAGGAAACGGCAGCACAAGAAAGAGGATGCAACAGCACCTACTTCTGCACCAGCCAGATAGAAGTGTGAAGGAGCCGAATGAAGTGAGGCAGCATCACCAGGAACTGCAACCTTCCACCCAATACCCACAAGCTCCCACTCAACATTCGAAGGTCTCCTGCTTAAAACCCATGGGCTCCTGCTTGGTACCGGCAGGCTATCCCTCGCCCCTCCTCTGTCCCCACAGGCCCGACCTCTCCTCCTGCTCTACACCCATATGCCCCCTCTTCCTCCTGCGTGGTACCCACAGGCCTGACCCTTCTTCCCGCTTCACACCCTCGGGGTTCCCCTTCCTTGCATTCCGTTCCCACAGGTCCGGCCCCCCTTATATAATCAAAACACTGAAAAAAATGAATTCTTGCATATATAAAAAAAAATATTTAAAATAACAATTAAATTTTTTTTTTTTTTTAAACACTGGAATCCCTCATTACAATTGATATTTATTTTCAGACGCACACACGTTTTCAAATACAGCAACTAAGAACAAAGTATTTCATTCACATTTTAATATCTTACCCAAAAGGATCCTCAATACCTAGAAGCTGGATATATACCATTTTTAATCCATATTTAGCTTCGCTAATGGTTTACCTTTTTTTTCTGAGACAGATTAAATCAGTACAAATTAGAATAGGCTAATAAGACAGTTTCCAAATAAAAATGGCGGATAGGTTTATTTAACCATACAGATTGATATTCTTTATTTCTGATTCAAGGCATCAGTTTCGCTTTGTTAGACCTGTATAATCTGGAAATGTTTAATGACGCCTTTATGTGGCAAAACCTTTATGAATCCGGGTTATCACTTTTGTTTTTTTGGAGGTGCCTATAGTTGACATGAGGTAACTTCTATAATAGTGAGTACGTCACTGTACAATGGAAGCGTAAGGATTTCTCTGTTGATGTTTGAAGCAGTTGACGGTATGAGGGATAGACTGAAAGAATCAGCATTCATATTATTTAAAGGGCCTCTCTATTGTGTAAATTGACAAAGAAACAATCTCTACTTTTTAATACCATCTTCTGCATTCTTAAAGATGCGTATACTTGACTGTTGATGTCCTGTATAATATCCTTGGCACATTTCTTTTACAATCAAAAAAGATGGCACCCCAATGCAAATAGTTAGTTAGTTCCCATTTGACAGAACGAGATAGAGAGATTATAATTAATAATAGCAGACAAGACCTGGACTGCCTGCTATTCTTCTTCTATGCCACTGTAATGTGTGTATGTGTGTGTATCCCATCTATCCTCTATCCATCTATCTATATCCCTAAAAATGATATTGTGCGTAGAAGATGAAGGTAGCTTTATTTATATAGTATATAGTACTTTTCTCCCAATGGGAAGCAAAGCACTTCACAGTTGCAAAAAGGGAAAAAATAAGAGAACATTTAAGGTCAAAGAGTCGAAATATAAGAAAAAAATGCAGTACAGGATGGGACGGTACTGTGGCTACTAAATACCGAACATGTTGTGATTAATTAAATGCCTAGGTAAACAGGTCTTGAGCCTGGTTTTATAGATTTCCAAAGAGGGCCCACTCGATTGTACGAATATGACTGTTCCGAAGAGTAGGAGCAGCGTGGCTAAAAGCTCAAAAGGAAGTCAAGGAGGTTCTGGGAACTGGTGCGAGTTCTTCATCTGCAGATCGAAGTGAGTGGGTGGGAGTGGAGGAACTAGAGGCTCTTTCAGATAGCTGGAACCCTGGCCATATAATGCTTTGTACGTCAACAAGCCAATCTTGAAATAAGTTGGTGCCTCACCCACGGCTCAAAAAAGTGAGGGTAGTGAAGTCTTAATGTAGGTCAGGTTTTCAGGATATCCCTGCTTCAGCACAGGTGGCTCAGTCAATGATTGAGCCACCTGTGCTGCAGCAGGGATATCCTTAAAACCTGACCTGTTCGTGGCCCTTGAGGACTGGAGTTGGCCACCACTGCTGTAGAGGAAACAAAATGACTGCCACATCTTGGGACACTATGATGGTTTCTGCTTCCTATTGGACGGCCATTTAAATCCCCTTTAAAAACCATGAATGAATGCTCATAACATGACCAGTAAGTGTCTCGGAAACCATGGGGTCCCTGGAGTAGAAAACAGCACTGCTCCCCTCCTGCTGGCACCCCACCCCCTACATTTTCCATACTATAATTTTTTTTTAAATTATATATGGGGTGCAGTTAGGGTGGAATGCTGATTTAAGGTCCATTAATTCACTACTGTGATATCTAAATATCTTATTATATGATAACATTATAATTTTCTAAAAATCCTGACCTGCAGTGGCTTCTAACTTTTTTGTTTTACCAATGGGATTCGGTTGAATACGTTCTCGGTAACAGTTTAGTGAGTGGGAAAGTTAAGATATTTTTTTTGCTCATCTCTATAAAACCACGTCTTAAGTGTCGAATTTCCAGTATGTTGGTGTTTTTTGGGGGGGTTTGTTTTGTTTTGCGCTACTGTACCTTGAAAATGTTATACAAGGCTATTTCACAAAGAAAATAAGACTTATTTCAACACACAATAGTTTGCATCAAATTTCCTAATTGAACATTGTCACAGGGGACCAGGTTATTTACACCTTTTTACCAGGATCATTCATTGAGCAAAACAAGGTAATAAATTGCAATTTATTCGGCATAAATTCGCTTACACACAATGATACACAAAATACAGCCAAAAGACGCACTTACTTTGGGACTGGGGTCGAAAACTAGACTTTCCTAGGGGCAGGGAACTCTATGGGAGAGTTTTACCCTGACCGGGACTTAGCCTGGAATCTCCTGGAACCGAAATCGGCATAAAATTCCATACGCCACCGCTACGTTCTCTTTGGAAAACTTGGTCCTTCCTGACCGCGAGTTAGTCCAAATCTCCTGGAACTCAAATCGGCATAAAATCCCAGTCGCGAACCCTACGTTAGTTTCTGAGAACTTGGTCCCAAAAAGCTGGACTTAGACTCTGGCGGCCAGATTTTCAGGCTCGAAATCGAAGCCGGTTGCTCTTCTATTCAAACAGAAGCAACTTTGACCCCCAATCTGATTGGCTCATCAATTATTATAGTATTTTCAGTTTCATTCACAAAACTGAACAGCCAATCAATGTGTGGGAACTTTCCCAAGCAGCCAATCAGAGCCAAGCCGGATAGAAAAGCCGGGACAGTGGGAGATCCGAAATAGCCAAGAGACATGTGCAAGCCTACCACCTCTCTCCCTGGCTATCCCAATGCCACACGCTTGTCAGGCTCCACCAGGTCCGGCAGAGCAAGTGGCATCCCAGAGGACTGCCATTGATCTCCGGACCTGGTACTCCGCCTTTCCCCGCTGACCAAATGCTATTCACACCTCTGGGCATCGTCTGGCTGCTTTGAACTCCGATGCCTGCAGACTTACTGCCGCCTTTGGGTTTGCACAGGCTGCCTGTTTGGACATCAGTTCCAAAGGTAAAAAGCATATTACATTACATTAAAGTATCTTTAAATACACTTCTGAGTCTTGGGGGACAGGGAACAGAAAAGGGAAAAATGTTGTCGTTTTTTTTCTATCTGCCTTATTCCCCACACACTTTCCACACACTTGGACTCTCAGAGTCCCCCCCAACCTTATATACGGTTGGGGCACACACAAACACTATATTGGTTGTGGGTCACCTTTGCACTAGCTGGGGTACCCCCCTTAACCTAGGGACTCCCTCAGCTACAGGAATACCTGTTATATCCCTGTGCCTCATTCTCCTTTCTGGGCTGTGCTGAAGCAGGGTACCCTAGTGGTGAGTCGCGCTTGTGTTTTCAAGGAGGAGGTATTGCCGGGACAATGTGCCTACATGTACTGTATCCGAGAATCAGCATGATTCCCGGGTACATTTATGGGGAAACTGACAACTCCGGACCCCAACCTCCTAGGCACATTCTGTCAACGGTTCCTCCGCAAAACCCCCCTTGAAACTCATACCCTAGCAATTCTTGATTGCATGCCCGGAAAGGGAAAAACATAAAAAATTATTTATTTTATTACAGACAGTACATTGGAATGGTACAATGTTACTGGGCCCAAGAGCTAACTCGTGGGCCATTATACACGGAGCAGGGGTAACCAAAACGGCTTGACCTTTATGGTATAGCCTGTTTACCCCCTTCCGTCACAAACATTACTTGGCGCACCAGAATGTCAAAGACACCAATATGTAATTTAGATTAGCATGATAAAGGTAAGTTCTGATTGCCTAAAGCATTTGGCTACAGTTAATTGTTGGACAAGTCATGAAAGTCATTTTCTTCTGCTGTATGGGAAGTTCAAAGAACTTCAGAAGTGCAGGAATCCAAGGCAGAGAAATGCAGAATAACTTGTCTTCAACCCTAAACCATCTTTTGTGCGTCACTAACAGAGGTCGCGTTTACGCCTACATAGGCGTCTTACACACCTAAAACCTCCCTGGCACTCGTTTAAAATAGCCTCTTATGTATTTACTACTGCTGCTGGAGGATGAGGACTATGTCTCGTGTTCTCCCGTATGATCAACATTCCCATGCTCTCCTGGACCCTTTACAATCGGGATTTTGTACAGCTCACTCGAGAGCCTGTGCTTACTAAAGTAGCCAATGACCTACATCAGCGGTGCGCAAACTTGGGGTAGCGCCCCCCAAGGGGGGCGGGAGATTTGTCTGGGGGGGAGGGTGCACGGGCGGTTGCAGAGGTCCCGCGCTCCTCCCCAAGGCATTTAAATGAATGCCGTGGCATCGCATGAGGCCTCTGCAACATAAAACTTACCGGGATTCAGACGCGTCTCCATGGCAACGCAGCGTCAAATGATGCCGCGGGGTCATGCGATGTTATGTCACCGGCGTCAAATGACACCACGGGTCATGTGACCTGACGTCATGTGACCCCGGAGCATCATTTGCTGCGGATGCCAGGTAGGAGAGAGGGCGCGAGACCAGGGGACGCCAGGTAGGGGGGGGGGGGGCACAGCAACAAAAGTTTGCACTCCACTGATCTACATGAAGCAAAATTCCAAGATCACCTTCCCTACTCGATCTCTCTGCTGCTTTTGATACAGTCAATCACTCTCCTTTATTATTCTAAACTCTTTTGGTAACCGCAACAAAGCTTTATTCTGGTTCTCATCTTACCTCTCGCATCGCAGTTTCTGTCTCTGTTGTGACCATGTATTTTGCTGGTGTACAGTACCTCCAAGGCTCTGTTCTGGGACCTCTCCTTTTGTCTCTCTCTACACACTATCACTTGGTGACCTCATAAACTCTTTTGACTTTGGGTATCATCTCTAGGCAGACAATACACAGATATCTATCCAACCTTACCCTCAGTTCTGCAATCCAGTCCTAAGTCTCGGATTGCTTCCTGGCTGTATCCTCGTGGATGGTGCTTCACCGCCTTAAACTTAATGTGTCTAAAACTGAACTCCTCGTAATTCCCCAAAAATCTGGTCTAATATCCCCCTTTTCCATCACAGTAAACAGTACTACCATCTATCCTGTCGCTAAAGCACGTTGTTTAGTAGTGACATCTCACTCTTCCCTTTCCTTCTCCAGTAACATTCACGACTTGGCTAAAATTTGTCGCTTCTTCCTCCGTAATATTGCCAAGATCCGCCCTTTCCTCTGTCAATCTTCTGATAAAACGGTAATGCATGCCCTTATCCTCTCCTGTCTGGATTATTGTAACATAAACAGGCCTCCATGCCTCACAACTTTCTCCTTTGCAATATATCTAAAATGTGGGTGCTAGAATAATTTCACTTTCTCCCAAAACAGTCTCTGTTTATCTCTTCCTTAAATCCCTCTCCTGACTTCCCATCAAGTTTGAAATCACCTACAAAGTTCTCCTCCTTACCTTTTTAAGACTCTCCACTGATCTGCTCTCTCCTACATTTCAGTTTCGATCTCTCGTTATCCCACTGCTCGTCCCCTGCGCTCCACCCATAACTGTCTCCTCTCCACCCCTCTCACCACTACTGCACTGTCTCACCTTAAACCCTTTTACCTCACTTCCTCTTACCTGTGGAACTCCCTCACACTCGGTATATGCCAAGCACCTTCTCCCCCCCCCCCTACCTTTAAGACAAACCTTAAAGCTCACCTACTAAATTAAGTATTCCAATAGCCTGGACGCGTGGCTTCTGTCCCACATCCACAGTAATTCCTGCCAACCATTGAGGGCTAGCACTGCCATCTACTGCACTTATTCCCTCACCTGCTGCCTCTGTAAATATCCCAATATCCCAATTAGATTGTATCTCTCTGGGTAGGGATTTCCTTTCCTATTGTCTGACTTTATTAATTCCCTGTATTGTATTGTCTTGTCTCTTTGTAAAGAGCTGTAATTGGAACTATATAAATAAAGATATACAGACATATGCAACCTCATTGGAGGCAGCGCTGTCAGTCACCGCTCTGCTCTGATGTCACATCCCACAATACCTTGCTTGGCACTCTAGCAAAGCTCTAGCATTGTGTGGCGCCACTTTGGAGAGCAGAAGGGTGACTGACAACTCTGATGGCTGTAGTAGCTTTAATGTAGGCAGAGCTGTCGATCACCGCTCTGCTCTCCGTAGTGATGCCCCACAATGCTTTACATAGGGATGTGCAAGGTATTGTGCAAACAGATAGTTAAAGAGTGGCGCTTAAATCTAATTATAGTGACTTAATAAGTGCACGTGAATAATTATAACAATGTATAAATGTGAAAAATGTCAGCGAATGTGACACAATAATAAATAAGTGCAGCTTCAACCCTTCATGTAGATTGTTTTCTTCAATCCAAGAGATGTCAGGTAACCGGATGCTGGGGAGCGCAGGTGTATATATAGAAGAAAGCAGAAACAAGCATATAGTGCAAATATGTCTCTTCAAGTGGTAGGTGTTAGAACAAAATAGCCCAATGAGATTTGAACTTACAGATTTCTCAAAGGACCTGTGTATGTAAAGGTATCTTTGTTGGATTCAGGCTTGACCTCCAAATCACGCTTAGATAAATGTAGTGGGACCTTGGCAGGATGAAACCACCCTGATGAAACCTTCGTGGTGAAACGCGTAGAGGGGCAGTTCATTGCAGTCAGCAGAGGGACATACTGGAGGACTCCAGCCCGCCCATCATTCCGCTTCCGGTAACGCCAAGGAGTGTGAGACGAGAGACGCGAGACGTAAGGTTCCAAAGTGAGGCAAGTGGAAAACGCACACAGAGCCGTCAGCTTACCGATGGCGTTCTTTCCAGCCTCAGAGGGATCCCACCTCATCCTCACCAAGACGGGCGCTGTGTAACAGTTCATTCGCGGAAGCGGACACAGATTTGGCGGGGATATTATCCCAATTTGCTTGATTTCATTTGCAAAATGTGAGTGCAAATTTTTTATATTGGTTTTAATAGATAAAAAGTAGAACAGTCTGCACTATGTTCTGTGTTTCTTTTTCATCCTGCCAAGGTCCCACTACATTTATCTAAGTGTGATTTGGAGGTCAAGCCTGAATCCAACAAAGATACCTTTACATACACAGGTCCTTTGAGAAATCTGTAAGTTCAAATCTCATTGGGCTATTTTGTTCTAACACCTACCACTTGAAGAGACATATTTGCACTATATGCTTGTTTCTGCTTTCTTCTATATATACCTGCGCTCCCCAGCATCCGGTTACCATTGTGGTATTGTGGAGTGTAATTCCGGAGAGCAGATTGGTGATTGACAACTTTGTCTAAAATTATTCAATGCGCGTGGTAGTTCCAGAGCAGGACCCTCCGCATCCGAGACAGAGCTGGAACATACTGAAATGCTCTACTCCTTTTGGAATACAAAATACTCTTTCAAAATCTTTTGAGGAGCGAATGGAGGGCTATTTAAAGATGGATTTTTGTTCACTCCACAATTGAGCCGATGAGGAAGCGGGACACCGGTGAAACGCGTAGGGCCAGCTGCATTTTCAGCTTCGAGCCATTGGAGAGCCTGTCCATCCTGAAGCCTGCATCCTTGAGATCCATTCCATTCATCTCACGTGGAGGACGCTAAGCACAGGGACTGTCTGGACATTGATTGCTGGAGCCTCTGAGCTCGCAATGCTTTTACTCAATGTACAATATGTGACTGCATTGATTTTTATTCCCTTCACCTATTAAATGTCTTAACAATATTAACGCTAAGTTGGCATTTTCTCTCTCTTCATACCCAACTGGTCCTGGAGTCATTGTCCGATCCCTGGATACCTTGAACTGGTTTCTAACGCTGAAAATAATTTGCAATGTGTGAGTGCATTTGAGACTGGCCTACTGGTTTCTTCTGATTATTTTTGATATACTGTGTTGCACAATTTTGTGTTATTTTTTTCTCCACATATCCGTTTTGTGCTCCTGTTTTGTATGTATTCATTGTACAAACAGCATATTAAATACTGACCTGAGCCCTCAGAAGATGTGTCTTGAATGTCTCTTCTTTTTCCTATTTCTAACTAAGCCCAACGTTTAACTTGGGAGGGGACAAAAAAGGGCCGGCAGTAGTGAATATGTTGTGTTTAAAGTGCTTGATTATTTCTCATCACCTTGTGATTTGTGATGAGAAACTTTACGGGCATATTTACTAAGCTGCCTTCTGCCATACAGTAAGACACCATTTAGCATTGGAAGACACCTTGTAGCCTTTTTACTTGAATGGGCCATAAGGAGTTCTTCAGCGCCAGAAAGGTTCTTAAGGAATAGCACCGCTTAGTAAATATGAGCCGTTGCCTGTCTTGTTCTTCTGTATTTGTAGCATGGCTTCTTAAAGGTACTTTACCACAATACCAAGGTACTTTAGCACATATGCCTTGTTTTCCAGCATATCCCATTGACATAACCGAAAGATAAAGTAATTTGCATCACATGGAATGCAATTGTCCCTCAGCCTGTGCTTCCAAGATCAGCACCTTAACCACTATGCCACACATGCATTAAAGCTGCAGTTCAGTCTATATCCTGCATGTGTGTTTTTTTTAATAAATCAGTTCTGTAGTAAGAAAAAATACTTTTAGCATTTTCGGTTTTTAAAAAAACAACTTTGAAAGACCAATTTTCTTGTATTCTATTTTAACAAGCATTTGCTTAGGCACTGCCCCTTCATGGCCTGTCACAAACCCAGGCACACCCCTTTGTCAGCACTGCCCTCCCTCTCTCTAAACGTGCACTAGCATCTGGTCACATGATCTTCCTCATACAGTAGTACATTCAAGGAAGCTGGAGAAAAGGGATCAGCCATGCATAGCAGCTCGGATAGGCGATTTCAAACTTATTACAGTGTTTATTCCATTCATTGCACGTGTATATAATGTAAAAATTGTAATAATTCCATTTATAGCAAACGTGTATATGTGAATATTATTTAGATGTATATGTATGTTACTGAAATGTGGAGTGAGTGTGTAGGTAAATACACACAATACACTTCCACTGCATATATATATATATATATATATATATATATATATATATATATATATATATATATATATTATATATATTATATATGTATGTATATGTGAAGTTATGTGAGTAAAAAAGTGACAAAAACCCTCCATAGCAAGGCAAATAGCAAATGGAAATATTACTGTATGCTCATTTGTATGTATATATATATTTATATACACACACACTTCAAATACGGATAGTGATTCACGTAAATGATATATATATTCACTTTCTGGGAGTATAAGAGTGACTGTCCTGTTGTTCCTTTTTTTGTATCCATCATTGAATGGTATGCACCCTCTCTTTACGTTTATTTTATACTAGCTGAGAGACCCGGCGTTGCCCGGGATGTAATGTTCCCGCTCCTCTCTCTCTCCTCACCCCTCCCCCTCTCTCTGTTTGTCCCCCATTCACATCAATCCAGTTCCCCCCCTCCCTCCTTTACAGCTTCATGCAGTGTGTGTGCGTCAGTCATTGTGTGTGCGTCAGTCAGTCAGTGTGTGTGCGCGCGCGTCAGTGAGTCTGACGCAGAAACACAAACACACACACAGACTGACTGACGCACACACACACACAGTCAGTGTGTGCGTGTGTGTGTGCCTCAGTCAGTCAGTGTGTGCGTGCGGCAGTCAGTCAGTCATTCAGTAAGTGTGTGGGTGTGGGGGTGTGCGCGCGCGCGCGTCAGTAAGTGTGTGTGTGTCAGTCAGTGTGTGTGTGTGTGTTTGTTTGTGTCAGTGTGTGTGTGTGTCAGTGTGTGTGTGTGTGTGTGTGTGTGCAGCAGTCAGTGTGTGTGTGTGCAGCAGTCAGTGGGTGTGTGTGCAGCAGTCAGTGTGTGTGTGTGTGTGCGCGCGTCAGTCTGTGTATGTGTGCGTGTGGCTGTGAGGGGTTGTGTGCATGCGGCTGTGAGGGGTTGTGTGCGTGCGTCAGTATGTATGTGTGTGTGTCAGTCAGTGCGTCAATCAGTCAGTGTGTGTGTGTGTGTGTGCGTGCGTCAGTCAGTCAGTCAGTGTGTGTGTGCGTCAGTGTGTGTGCGTGCGTCAGTCAGGGTGTGTGCGTGCGTCAGTCAGGGTGTGTGCGTGCGGCAGTCAGGGTGTGTGCGTGCGGCTGTCAGGGTTTGTGTGCGTGCGCCAGTCAGGGTTTGTGTGCGTGCGCCAGTCAGGGTTTGTGTGCGTACGCCAGTCAGGGTGTGTGTGCGTGCGTCAGTCAGGGTGTGTGCGTGCGTCAGTCAGGGTCTGTGCGTGCGTCACTCAGGGTGTGTGCGTGCGTCAGTCAGGGTGTGTGCGTGCGTCAGTCAGGGTGTGTGCGTGCGTCAGTCAGGGTGTGTGCGTGCGTCAGTCAGGGTGTGTGAGTGCGTCAGTCAGGGTGTGTGAGTGCGTCAGTCAGGGTGTGTGCGTGCGTCAGTCAAAGGGCAGGCGTGGGGGGGGTGAAGGGCAGGGGTAGGGGGGGTGAAGGGCAGGGGTAGGGGTGGGTGAAGGGTAGGGGTGGGTGAAGGTCAGGGTTAGGGGGGGTG